>NW_027656110.1:0-166022 GCF_964235325.1 Thermobia domestica | reverse complement strand
ATGCTGGGTGGGTACCACACTATCAATACCATCTGATGAGTACGAATACCAACCCACTTTCATCTTACCAGGCTAGCCCTGCTATACTTCGGTATTCCAGTACGTCTAAGACGCTGTATTCAGTCGTATTAATTATCCCTAAACTTTCATATTTACATCGTCTTACATCGCTTAACCACGTTGTCTACCTTTTGTAATCAACACGTAGTTCCTTACAATATTAACATACTTTTTTTTTAATTATTAACATTCTCATTGTATTTTAATTTCATTTAAACAGTTTACGCTAATGTTCAGTACTATTTCTCAGGCATGTTTGTGTTCACTGTTTAGAGCTTAGTAAATCTTAAACATGGTTTTGGGGAATAATACGTTACTTATTGACCATATTATTACTTTTATTGGAGAGATTGCAATAGTTAACGTACTCTGAGGTTTTTGTTCTTAAAATTTTAGTTTTATGTGTTAAATATTACTGTAACTTTAATATATTTCCTTGTCATGTATTTCATATTTATCTCTTAGTCTTTTTGCAATCACTGTTATAATTTTTATAGTTCTTTTGCTTTTTACGTTTTAATTTGCTAAATTTATATTTTAACTCCGTTATTTTATTAGTTCTCTTTTGAATTTCTTGTGTCCACCATGTGTTGGAAATTGACCTCATCATGATACAAATAACTTCGCTGTTGATGTTTCCATTGAACCGTGTAACGATAACTTATATATATATATATATATATATGTTATTAAGGATAATGGTCTGTATCTTATGATCTCATTTCCTATTATCTGTATCGTATGGTATCATTTCCTTCTTTTGTGATCAGACATGTAGAAACTTGTTTCTTCTGGATAGTTCTATATAGCATGTGAGGAAGCCATAGTGGATGTATGTAAGCTTGTTTATAAAGAAGATTAATTATAAAAATAATAAGTTAAATGCAGAAAATCCACGAAAAATATAGTAGTTCAAATAAATTCGATTTCTTATGTTATCATTTGAACAGTTGGTATATGAATTACTTTTGATATGTTTCTATAATTTTTATATAACGAACTCTGGACTATTATATAACCCAGTGGTTCTCAACCTAATTCCTATCACGCCCCCCATTTTATCACATTTTCTTGCCAGCGACCCCCTTATACTTTCTCGTTTCTAATAAGCTTGCGTGGGATTTTTAATATTGCAGTAATCTCACAATATCCATCTATTTCTATAATAGTAGAATCCATTTCTCGTATATAGTGGATACAGTAACTTCCCTAAAAGCGAATGGATTAAAACCAAATTTAGTCAGTTCATTCATACTACAAATATCGTATCTGATCCGTCATACTATTTCAAAATGGAGGCCGTTTGAAAATTTTAAAACTTCATAACTCCCTTAATTTTTGGATCATATGATAAAAAAATAAAGTGATTTCTAATTTCTGTTAAAAAAAAGCTTAGACAGTTAATAAAAAAAGTTATTGAGTATTTTAAATGAGTTGATAATGTGCTTCACGAAGATTGAACCGGACATTGCCGCACTAGTCAAGTCACTACCATGCTCACAGTCAGGTATTTAATTAGCTCTCAATTTTAATAGTATTTGAAGGGTACACGGAAAGAAGGGGCTAATCGACATTTTACATTGATTTCAGAAGAAGCGATTTAAAATGTTGATGGGCCCCTTCTTTCCTTATATAGCTGCTTTCCTTGTGTAAGTTTCTCTGCAACGAGTCACTTTTATTTTATCAGAATATTCGTAGTTCATTTAGAAGTACAAACTAGCAGAAAAAGGTGGCGTCCATATCGTTTTTTTCGCAAAAATCGCAATGACCCCCTTTTTTTCATGTACCCTTCATTTCAAATAGTAAGTTTTGTTGTATTTGTAATTTTCTGGTATTTCAATATGCAGTTCTCATGAGTTTCATATCGTGCCTCTTTGATTTAAGTTGAGTTGAGTTGATTTTGAGTTTATCGTCCCGTTCAGCAGCGAGGCTATATGAGACGTGGACCTACTGATTAACGTGGAATCCGAACTACATGAGCTCCCGCCGGGAATCGAACCCGTTGATTTAAATTGAATTTTAAACAACTCTGCACCTGTTGAAAATGTTTAGTAGACCTATTTTTTGTTGTTCTTAACCGTATGTATAAAAAATAACAATATACCTATCAGAACAAAACTTAAAGTAATATTTAAAAGTATTTTCCAGCATTGGGTTCTAATTATATTTATATCTTCCGCCTATCTTCGCGACCCCGGTAGGGGTCGCGACCTCCAGGTTGAGAAACACTGATATAGCCTAAAACGTTATAACCAAAATCAACAAATCAATTAGAGGTCTAACAGTTTGGACTTCAGCATCCTAGGCAGTTATCCGGCTCTGATTATACTTATATTCATGTCCCGAATTAAATTAAGGGAAACTATCCTATCATTCGTGGGAGTTCCCCTGTATATTCTTATAACAAGAAAATAGAGAAGTTTAGTTGTTATGAATAATTTATACCTTTATATATAGAACAACAAACTTCTCCGATAAAAGCGCGTGCTGTATAATTTCTTTCTTTTTTTTTTTTTTTTTTGACCTGCATTCCTTTTCACACTCCCTTTTCAAAGCGATCTACCGAATGTATATATATATATATATATTATAATGTATATAGTTAAGACATTTAAATATCAATAAAATTCAAAACATCGACAATAAAATCTAGTAATACAAGAAAGTAGAAAGATAAAGACTTATATGGTCCTTCTAAATAGGAATATTTATGTAAAAGAACGAAGAAAAAATAGAATTTTCAAGTATATATATATATACTGAAAAAATATAAAAAATAAGTTAAAAAGTTTAAAGAAACGAACTCAAATCGAAATTTTAATGCTTAGGAAAACGTAAAGGACCTTTCAAGAGAGAACTCATGCAAAAAAATGAAGTTAGGGTTATTGCCCACCTTCTAAAGTGAGTATATATATATATATATATATATATATATATATATATATATATATATATATATATATATATATATATATATATATATATATATATATTTATATATATATATATATATTTATATATATATATATATATATATATATATATATATATATATATATATATATATATATATATTCTGATAGATGCATGTGTGAAGGAATTAATAGAAGATCGAAAGAAGGTCACAATATTGGCTATTTTCTCCCTCTTTTATAGCTGTTGAGAAAGTTACTTTCCAAACACTATTGAATATTAAGAAAAAATATGAAAAACAAAAATAAAAAAATAAATAAAGAGGGAAACATGATGGATGTAATTCTTTTATGTATATTTTTAAATTCTTTATGCTTGAGTTCATTTTTCGTATGAATACGGTAGGACATAGACCTCCTCGAGGGTAAGGCCAGGGTAGAGAAACACATAAAGGGTTTTCATGACTTCTCTATATTTTTTAAGCTAACAATAGGTGTTTTTTTTTTTTTAAAAAAGGAAAACTTCTTTTGTAGATATATCATATTTGATCTCCTACATTATAAAAGAAACATAACAATACATGCTTTTGTAGTCTTTTTCAGGGTTGCCGATATATAGATATTTATGAGTTTTTTTCTTTTTTCTTTCCTTGCAGTGCAAAAGGTAAATTGTCACACTTTTTTCCTCTTCTTCTTCTGCTTCTTCACATCGTCAAAATGGATTCAACATGATCTTCAACTTCGGATTTACGATCTTCTCGAATACACCTGTGTTTCATTTGAATGATACGACAAGCTGGCATTAAAAAGAAGCAGTCGTAAGTAAGACATTTTTTGATCAGTTATGTTTACAGCAAGTAATAATAGCTTTTATATGTGCCTTGTATTCAATTCACGCTGTGTTCAGCGAATTGTAAATTTTACTGCTTTTCACTGTTTCTTCATACGTTTATTTTTATTTTTCTGCCTCTCTTCACTTAGGTGGCTATGAAAACGAACATACCAAAATATATACATCCGTATATACAGAATAATAGTTTGATGTAAAAATATAGTTTGTAGACTGGTGAAATGTCAGTTACTAGTACTTGCTTACATATGTGACCATACCAAATGGTGATGTCACTTACTTCTTGGATTCTCTTTCGTATTAACGCAACTATGTATAATAACATAGAGGAATTTTCAAACGGGAAATCCAAATGTAAGCGAAGGGACACAAGGTCGGTTCGGTCGTAATGTCTAAATAGTTCTCGAATCGCCCTTCCAATGGTTCTACTGAAAAACTCCACTGCAGGCCAAGCGCACGCACTATGAAATTATTCAAAACTATTTAAGTGGCAAATATCTTGACTGTCGCTTGGAAGAATCACAATTGTATAATTTATCCAAAGATTTCAGAGTAAATTCAAAACAAGGTTGGTAATTTTGTCTTGAGTTCATAGAGGAACCTCTTTTCTATGTTTGTACCCAAGCGGCAGTCAAAATATTTGACGCGGAAGTAGTTTCGAATAATTTTAAAATGTCTGGACTTTCATATTTATTGATGAACTTGGTATTATTATTATTATTGATATTATTATTAACATTGAAACTTAGTTTCCACATTATTATACGGAGTCTTTAGAATAAGAGGACACCTCACAATAGCAGCAGGCGGGTAGCAGCGTGCCTGGCAAACGGGAAGTCTAAGTTCACTTTGCAATTGGTGGAAAATCGGAGGAGGAAACCAGTAATATACATTTAAATGTGAGCAGCAGCCGCACCGGCAGAAACATGGGAGTTTCAGCAGTTGTAGTAATAACATCAACAAACGATATAGTTCCTACATTAAAAATTTTATTAAACTATTGAGATATCTAACTATTTCCATTTTTTTTATTACTTTGTATTTATTCAAATACTACACTAGGCAGCATACTATTCAAATTGGTTATATTTTATTATATAATGTATTTTGTGATTTAAATTGTCTTGCTTTCTTTCTATCAAATAGATATTTAAGATTTCTCTTCTCTATAAAAAGAATTATATTACATTCTTACCTAAAAAGAAGCACCGACTCGTTCCCCCTGCGCGCTCTAGATAGCTGCTTGAAATGTGTCTCTACACTTCGCTTTGGGGAAAAAAAATGACAAATTGCATGAACCGTCTCAACATTTTGATTTTAAAAAGTGACAACCCTATCTGTTGACTTTGAATGAAGCTTTGACTTAATGTTCCCCGTTAACAGATTGGCTAATTTCTGTGTCTAGATCTTTCTTTTAATAAAAATTACTTATTCACTGTAATTTTAATCCGGCCATTTCTTTAGTCTCTTTATAGTAGTGACAAGTATTAGAATTTTACCATGCGTTTCTGAGTATATTACAGAAGAAATCCTGACTAATTGAGTAATCTAGGCCAAACTGTTTAAGATAAGATTTTAAATTTGAACAGTACGTAGGATTTGTGATATAAGGCACTACTAAAGTAGAATTTTTAAAAACTCGACGTGAAAGGGGAGAAGTCAGTGTTTAAAATATCATAATATGATGTCCATATCTCAGAATCCCCTAATGTTAGTAATGAAATTTGATATTTGAACTTTTCATTGAAAATAATTAAGCACGTGTGCCAGCGATTTTTAGATGTTTTGACCTTGAAATGAAACTATGCGGAGTCGTGTGGTTCACTAAGTTATCCATAGACTTCAAGTTTGCATGAATTCTACATTGTAACATCCTACACGTGGTCTATATTTGTTAATAACAACAAGTGCTTCTTGTTTATGAACAAACCCACGTGCTCTCTTCCACAACTAGCACAAGTAAGCAGACGACAGGAATCATCACCATCATCATCAGGTCATGTAACTGAAGAGGAACACTAGCACCAGCGCTGTCCAGAAGAGGGTAGAATATAAAAGATGCTGGCCTAATACGGCCTAAACTCGACCACCTAGCTTGCCTGGAGCTTTGTGATTTGCAAGCCAACTTAGCTTGCCTGGAGCTCTGCGGGACTTCAATCTCTATTTGCTTGCCTGGAGCACTGAGAATTCCTAAACTACATCTACTTAGCTTGCTTGAAGCTATTTGGTATCCTTCTGTCAGCTGCCTGAACCTTAAACCACCTATTTTTTTTAACCTATACTACATAGAGAACTTTGTATTGGCCCTTCGATAACAATTATAATGATTTTGTGTGTTATATTTGTATCTAACAAGATTTTTGTAATAAAAAAGATTGTAAAAGAAAACCGAATCCCATATGCTAAATTTTTCTACTTACTAGCTTAGGAAGGTAATTTAACAATATGAAAGATGCAGAAGAAAGACCATATGCCCACAGTAGCACATGAGAGCATTTGCTAATACACGTGTAATAATGAATTGCGCTGTCATTACATTTTTGAAACATGCAGTGATTATTTATTGTTCCAGAGAGACAAGAATTGCTTGGTCTCTAATTTTATCCAATTTATTTTTCTTATAGTCGAGGCTGGTGGTGGGTTCCTAAAATTCAGTTGTTTTGTGAGCGAAGTAGAGTGGTGGGAAATTGTCTATGTTATCAGAGTTGATCAATCAGGATGGTCTTTACAACCACTAAAAGAACTAGATTCCAGCCCCGGTTGTCGTTCGTTGCTCACGTTATTAGCAGCCCGTGTCGATCGTAACCTCGGTGTTGTATAAGCACATAAAACAGAAAACTCAAACTTTCTACTCCTTTATTATTATTATTATTATTATTATTATTATTATTATTATTATTATTATTATTATTATTATTATTATTATTATTATTATTATTTTGAAGATAATGATAGAGCTGAGAAAGTATATCGTAATAGTCAAGGGCAGACTCCCCCTGCCCAAACTACCAGACAATCATCGCTTAGCCTGATCAAGTTGAAAGTATCCATTTCTGGGGAAAACATTTTATTTTAAAATATTACCTTAATCACTAATCCTAGATAGATACTTTCAACATCTTCTAGTATTATGCTGGGTAAAATTTTCCCATGGACACTGTTTTGAAAATTTGCCGAAATTTCAAGCTCCTCGAATTCATCAGTGCTTCTCGAGTTTCATTACTCAATCTGCTAATTGCAACCCAAAACAATGCCAACCACTAGTTTCCATTTCCAGCTGTAAAACGATCATTTAGAAAATTAAACTTAACTCTTTGTACTTAAGAGCATTCAAGGGTCAAGACAGACTGCGCGATTTTATTCTCTACTAAGTGTTGACAGGAATGAATTTGCATAAACGAATTTATAGAACATTATAGACAGGGGTGTAGCCAGCAGGTTTGTGTAGGGGGGGGCCCGTCGTTTTTGAGGGGGAAGGGCAGCTACAATGTACAAAGCCAAAAAAGTGTTGCTGCCAGTGTTTTTGAGGTCTGAAAGAAAGGAAAATTTTGGTTTTCTTCCGGAAAACTAAAAACTCTACTTTATATTATTATTATTATTATTATTATCCATAAATTATATTCAAGATAGTTTTTATTATGCTTAATCAAGAACTACTGCCCGGGACCAAACGCTATACTTTTGTGCATAACTATAAAGGTAACCAAGAAAGTTCTGTCACTTTTCGTGGAAGTCTGTGTTCAATTGGACCTCATACCGTGAATTGAATGCGAGTGGAGATAAGGCGAACGTCAGTTGTTGGTGTGGGTATATCCAACATACTACCTGGTTGTGACAATTCAGACACACCGTGAACTTGCGTAAAGAAAGAGGGAACATGGGACATCCACAGAGCGTCATAAGAGCATGTATGCTGAACGAGTTCAAATGGAGGTCAAACGCCGCTGTAACGGGACAGACGATATGTCAGGCCTTTGGTGAGGTTGTCGTGACGACGCGGACATTGCAGCGATGGTTTAACAAGTTTAAGCACGATGACGAAACACCCGAAAACACCACGTGCCAGAAGACCAACACATGTACAAAGAGGAACTGAAACTACAATTCAGTGTATGGAGAAACCATTCGGCAGCACATCCATCAACTTGTGAAGCACTACAAGTTGGGTCAATGGGTCTCACATATTTTGACTCCGGGCCAGAAGCCAACGCGGCAGTCGCCTGTGTTTATTTACTGTATCGGAGCCATTTCTGTGATTTCGGAGTCGTTGACATGTGATAAAAAGTGTGACCTATACGAAGCTCCACGGCGCCGTCTTCATTGGTTAGCATCCCATGAACCGATTTAAAAACAGCCGAAACCAGCACTGTACCAGAATAAGGTCCTTCTGTGTGTTTGGTGCATCGTGCATCGGGAACTGCTACCAGCTGGTCAGAGTATCAATGCAACTGTGTAGTGTCAGCAGTTGAGCTGTGCTCAACAAAAACTCAAAACTCTGGAGCCATCGCTTCTGAATTGCAAATGCGTCCTCGTTTACGGGACAACGCTAAGTCCCACGTGGCTAAGATGACTTAGGACACCATTTTCCGCCTTGGATGGGAAACAATATTGCAACCACTATATTCCCCGGGTATTGCACCGTCCGATTATCACCTGTTTCATTCTTTGAACAATCGCCTTAGAGGACGCCAATCCCTAGTAAAAGTCCCAAATGCACCTGATACTTTCTTCGTTTCACGGCGCACCAAGTTCTACCGCGATGGATTCCATAGCCTTCCAGAACGTTTTCAGAAGATCGTCGATGCTGATGGGGACTATTTTTGATCTTCCAGGTTAGGTGACATATCAATGTTCGAAGGTGGTGGGCGAAAAAGCAACAAAACTTTTCTTGGTTACCTTTATATTTAAGTTTAGTACCTTGTATACAGAACCTGTCTACACAAGATTGATTTTCTTTGAAATTTCACTTAATTTCTTTACAGTTTCCTGACAAAAATATTTATTATTCGTGACTAAAAAAACATAATTATTTTATTACACTAAATAGAAAAAAGAGAGAGAACGAATGAAATCCAAATTGAATAAAAGCATTGTTTCTCGCCAAATTTTCCATCCTCTATGTCTTTTAAAACACTTGTTAAAGCATATAAAAATATACTGTACTTACAAATCAGTTTAATACCTTTGTTTTATGCCTTCTTTTGTAGTACCTTGTTAAAACGTTTGTCTTCGAACTGTCAAATATAAATCGCAGTAAATTGTGTAATCTGCTGTCACGAAAAAAAAAGTATCCTATTTTTCGATCGGTATAAGGAAGAGATACTATATTATTTTTCGATCGGTATGGAAAAAAACAATAGAGTAGAGGGGGGCAAGGATGCGATTCCCTAAAATCAAGTGAATATATTCGCGTATGGCAATAATGCGTCACGTGGAGTTTGATGTTCGTGGCGTCTAGAACCTAAACAAGTTTGAGTGTGCTGCGGCAAACTACAAGCTGTCTAGGTAATTATCTATGTTTTTCTAATAGTTTGATATAATATTGGGACATACGTAGTTAATGAATAACTTATACAATTTTATAACGATTTCAATGTACTGTAAAGCGTTAGTTTCTAACATATCCATTGTTTGACAGGATGGAGTAAATTGCCTTTCTTCCAACAGTTGGCTGTACAACATCACGGGAAAGTCAATTGTGTAGTGAGGGGGCAAGGGTACGCAGATACCTACGAGGCAAGGGTACGCGTGCGTACTCTTGCCCCTTCTGTTCTATGAAAAAGAATCCAATTTGATTTAGATCTAACAATCAAAAAAGAATGTAGATTCCGTTGTAATAGAGAGTGACGGCAAACTTTACGAATACTGGTTCCCATATGTAAACTCTAACGTTAAGAATTCTGAAGAATCCTGATATTTTCTTATGTACGAGGGATAAATTGCTATTGTAAATACCACTCCTTACATAACAGTATCTAAGGTGGTGTTTGAGTTTTCGAAACAGATAAACGTGTGAGATAGTTAAATCTGCAGTTATTGAATAACGTTACGCTTGCTTATTTTATTCAGGTTTCAGAAATACTACGCTTTGTCCTCTTTTATCTTAAATGTCAGTAGTCTTCAGTAATTAATTTCAATGGGCCTTATGCAGAGTCGTTCTGACGCGTGATTAGTGCCATACTAAAAAGTTCGACTACCGTGTATTTCCTGTAGTAGTCAATCCTTTAGTAATCATACGTTAAAACGATTGTGCATAAGGAGATATCAGTCCAATGATTGGTATGGGATCCTATAAAGATATATGAAGCTAACCCAACCTAACCTTTGACAATAAGTAGCTTCATCAAGGATAGGTCTAGAAGTTTTCAAGTTACCCTCGTAGGTGACAAGCATTCTGTAACTGATGGAATAAGCTGAATTTGGAAATACATTTTTATAAAGGGTCTAAATATTATCTGATTTTTATTTTTTGTATCCTATGCATTCCCATTACTGATATAAGGAGAATTAAGGATTTTTCTTTTTTAAAAATGAGAATCTGCAACGTCTTAAGGCACAATAAAGCAAGTAGGCCTATTTACCGAATAAATGGAGAACGAATTAGTGGAATATATCACATTACTGGATCAATTCTTCTATGAATTAACTTTAAAAGATCTAAGAAGAATGGCATACAATTTTGCTGAACGTAACTAGTTGCCCCATATCCTTTAGCCATGTGAATCGAATGGCAGGAAGAAATTGCACACAGTCTTTCCGTCGGAGACATTTAACAATTGCTTTGCGACAGCCTTCAAAGACTGGTCTGGGGAAGCTCGTGGTTTTAGCAAACCACAAGTTGAATGCTTTGCTTTAATTGTCTAAAATATCTTGTAAGACAAAACGGCTCTCCTCCACGGTATATCTACATGTACGAAACTGGCATAAATACGGTTCCTCATAAAGTTCCAAAAGTCGACTAAAAATCAGTTGTGAATAAAACTGTACCTAGTGATTTTGGAGTTAACAGCTGGTGAGTGCATCTGGCGCCTTTATTCCCCAGATATTTCCCACAAAACAAATGAAATAAGAATTATTCGATGGCTCGCTGCCGGGTTCTGTGGGAATATCTAATTCTGGTTCATCACCTCACAACTTTTCGTAGAATGGTTATATTATTTACACCAACATGTGCGATCAAATTCGGTTACGAAAAAGGTATTGTTACTTGTTGACAATCAGACCTCTCACATTTCAATCGAAGGAATTGATTTCTGCAGGCAAAATGGGATAGTGATGTTGAGTTTACCACCAAATCCCAGCCATAATTTGAAACCATTAGATCGCTCCTTTTTCGACCCGCTGAAATCCTGGTATTCAACAGTGTGTGATAAATGGATGAGGAATCATCATCCATCCCGCCTAATTCCAAGTTGCGAGTTTGTTTACTGAGGCTTACTACAAAGCTGCAACCATTGGTATCCAGCCTTCAAGAATCTGGAGTTGTCCTACTGAATCCAGATGTGTTCACTGAAGAAGATTTTCTTCCTTCTATTGTGGATGTGGTAGACTTAAATGTAGAAGCCAGGTCTGAAGACGAAAGCATTCCTGAAGCAACAAATCAAGCATCAGACCTGAACAGAGCCCAAAATCGTTCATCGGATGATTCACTGGAATTAAAAAGGGACCCATGCGACGCATCCAGATCAAACACTCCTTTGCCAGTTGCTCGTTCTCCTCCATCTGTTACCAAATCTTCAACCAGTAACGCTAGATCCTCACTAGAAGCAAGCAAGAGCTCATGCGGACTGTCCACTTCAAATACTCTTCTGTCGGTTGCTCGTTCTCATTCATCTGTTACCTAACCTTCAACCAGTAACACTAGATTC
This sequence comes from Thermobia domestica, assembly GCF_964235325.1. Classification (NCBI taxonomy): domain Eukaryota; kingdom Metazoa; phylum Arthropoda; class Insecta; order Zygentoma; family Lepismatidae; genus Thermobia; species Thermobia domestica. The sequence continues at coordinate 154,332 of NW_027656110.1, read as the reverse complement.
TCATTAGAAGCAAGCAGGAGCTCATGCAGATTGTCCACATCAAACACTTCTCTGCCCGCTGCTCGTTCATCGGTTACCAAACCTCCAACCAGTAACGCTGGATCTTCACTGGAGGTAAGCAGGGGCCCATGTGGACCGTCCACATCATGCACTCCTTTGGTGGTTGTCAGTCCTCCTCCGACTCAACCAAAAAATCTTATCTTCTCGATATCGATCAGAGATTCTGACATCCTCTCCTTTCAAGCAGAACTTACTTCCGAAACGGCGCCCTCCAAAGAGCAAAGGCAAACATCATCTTGCACCAAGAAAGCTACAACCGAAGTTGTAGCTACAACTCCTCAGCTCAATGAGGAAGTAGTGTAAGAGTGTCCATTATGCAATATCATCTACAGTGATCCACCAATAGAAGACTGGATCAAGTGCGCAAGATGCCATGAATGGTGGCATGAACAATGCACATCACGTAAAGGAGTAAGCACCTTCATCTGTGATAATTGTTAATGCTCTTTTGGGTGCGTACTCTTGCCCCTTTGATTTCGTACTCTTGCCCCACATATAGGGGCAAGAGTACGAATTTGAATGTTTTCATTTTACGAATTATAGTTCCTCCAAGGGCAGAGGTATATAAAAGTTGTTCACATTTCGTAAAGGAGAGTTCAAGTTTTGTGTTCCATGTAAAAGTTTTCCTTTGTAACTATTTTTTACCAAAATATATAAGTTTAATTAAAATTTGCGTACTCTTGCCCCCCTTTCCTTTCTCCTTACTATTTTACCATAAATTATTAATTGTCAATGAACTTTGTTACTTTTAAATGAAAGAAGCGAGATAATTTTACTATGATGTTTTAAAAGCTGGTCATTTGGGGGGGCTAGGAAACCATTTGGGGGGGCCCGGCCCCGGTGGGCCCCCCCTTGGCTACACCCCTGATTATAGACAAGTTTTAGCACTTGAAACAAGAAAAAAAAATTAGGTTTGTCTATGGAAAATATGATAGTCCGGCTCAAGAGTAAGATTATGTTAACCCGTTACTTCAGAATTATGCAATATAGTTTTAAAAAATGTGTATGTTGCATGAATTAAGATGACTAAAGTTGGATCAACTGAAAAATTTGTAAAAAATATTTTATTATTATGCATTTCCAGTATATTTCGAAAAAGTAACTAATTACTCATACTATAATATCTCGAAAAACGTTTGGTCCAAAACGGGCGCCATTGCGTTCCTGAACCCTAGGAACATTCATAAATGTTCGACATTTTTTTAAAAAATATATTATATAAACACTGTTTTCCATTAGAACAAAACATGAAAATAGCAAAAACGCATCAATAAGTTGTTCTGTTGCCGCCAAAATCTTCATGTTCATAGAAATAGACAAAACTATCGATGGATAGAAGAGTAAGCAAGGATGAGTTGATCAGATACGTCGCGAATTCGTTGGAATCGGCCCTGCAGCACACCTCCTCGTAGAAGCAAACTACAATAGTATGCCGCGAATTCGAGACAGTAGTGCAAAAAGGATTAACATTTCTTGATTTCTTCATTTATTGTTATTATTATTAGTAGTAATAGTAGTAGTAGAATTTGATATTTTAAAAATATAACGGTAAACCAGCTAAAATATTTGGAATAATCAACTTTTCTTTTTCGGTATAACCTAGTCTGGAAGCATAAGTAGGGAACGGAATTTCTGCGCTTGCCTTCGTCACCGTTTACGTCAGATAAACCATCGCATACACCAAACACGAGAAAAATAAGGAGCGGATTTACTTCAAACAAATTAATTTTAATGTCCTGGTCTCTTTTCCCAGAGAATGCTTTAAATCGTTAAAAGACTAAAATTTCTAGCAGAGGAATGTCAGAGAATGTTACTTACTGCTTGATGGAGTGCATTAAATTTTCTGTATTCTACAAAAGAAAAGAAGTATGCCTATTAACGAAAAATGAATGAATACGTAAAAAGTGAAAGAAACGTTGGGTATTATATCACTTACTTACCATAAAGAATTTTCCTATTCTGAACAGCAAAGGTTCTTCACAGCCGATGAATAGAAATGCAAAATCATCAAAAAATTATTCTAGTAATGATATTACTCTGAAGGAACCAATGAATGTTAAAGTCTACTGCGGAGAGATTTTTGCTGTTGAAAAGAAACGTCAAGTTCCTTAGGACATAAAATTTAGTTCGTTAGTGTTATTACCAGAAAACGAATGCTACAATAATGATGATTCAGCGACTTGCAATTTCTAATGCTTCAGGTATTAAATGATCATTACTGTTGTTTGTTTCGAAGCATCAAATAAAAATGCAAATTATTCATATTTGATCTAAGTTGTCCCATATTTAAATATTTTAATATTGTTGTTTTATGAAACTACAAACAAGCCAAGTGTATAACGGCTTATTTGGGCAGTGTGATAATGTTGTGGAGGATTCGAATATTTGATAGAACTGTCACATAGATAGCATTACTATGAAACAACTTCAAAAGCTTTATGCTCAGAAACTGCTCTAACATTTGATTGTACACATACTTTAAAAGATATTGGAGCAATTACGTTTTGAAGAATAAATAAATGAGTTTTATTTCTTAGTGTTAAACTACGAAAGACTTCCAAACTGTGAATTGAATAACAAAACTGGTAATAGTACACATTTATAACTTCTGGTTGCGATAGCGACATAAGATCAAGGATATATGCTGCTCCTTGGACGCTGAATCCATATCAAAAAGTTATTACTCGCTATTTCCTACTGCTTCTGCTCTATGGAGATCAATATTTGAAACCAGTAGTAGAAAATTTCTACCACTTCCGGTTTTAGCATAAAGAGATGCGCGTGAAAATAGTATCTTTTCTTCGGACGTTGAATCGTTTCCAGAAACTGCTTCTCGCTATTTACTACCGTATTTATTCATTTGTTCTATAACAATCAACACTGAAAGCGGAAATAGTTAATTTTTACACTTCCGGTATTAGTAGAGATATATAAGTTAAAATAGCATCCTTTCTTCAGTCGATGAATCAATTCCGAAAAACTGTTTGCCGCTATCTATTACCCAAAAAACAAACCAAATTCCTTCGTGTGGTCTACACTGCAAACCTGCTACTTGATCGCTGTTAACATTGCCCATACATATACTAGATCTTATCATTCTGTATGCTGAATAACGCTCCACGCCTACCGAAAAATCCACTATGCTTAATGACTAGTAGCATATGGATTATTCTGGAGCTTCTCCATGGCTAAGCGGTTAGCGTACGCGCCTTTGGGGTGGGAAACCCGGGTTTGATTCCCGGCGGGAGCTCATGAGGTTCGGATGCCACGTTAATCAGTAGATTCCGTCTCATATATCCTCACTGCTGAAAAGTACGTTAAACTCAAAATCAACTCAACTCAATGATTTATTCTGAGTTCCTAACTGGGCTTTTTCGAAATCCATATGCATTCTTTCACATGAACACCGACAAAAAGGTAATTTATCTGAGAATATAGCATAGTGTCAAAAGCTCAAAAGTATACGTTAATCTTGTTTACATTCTTTTGTGTAGCCATCGACTACTAGCTGTATTACAACTCGTTTGAAGGTATTTTGTCACATTTATAATTTCGGTAAGCACTTTTTCCTACTTATTTTTGTCCCCAGTTTTGTACTATTGATCCAGCTCTACCTGATGATGAGACTGGCCATAACACATTCACTTTACGCTGGTGTAATCATTACAATCAGTTCATCAATTTACTGTGCACAGTTGAATCTTCAGCTTTAAAGCGGTATGCCTCTAAGATGTACTTTTACGGCTTACCCAATAATAAGCCATCGGTCAAACTCACTCTATCTTCATCGCCATTATCGTGGTATGTGTTTCTTCATTTGAAAGTTATGCCATTGCATAGAAACCTGAAAAATACATAAATAAAATAAATAAGAATTCACAAGGACAGAAAAGACCAATAAAAAACAAATGAGAAGAGGCTTCTTCTCCTACCGTTCTGTTCACACATGTTGAAACATAAAAAAGTATTATACTGCAAGATTATTAGTGTGTAGCGTGTTTATATAAATATTTTTGTGCAATATTGCTTTTGTTTTCATGAAACTGCAGAGACTCAATTACATGTGTAAACCTTGTCTTACGGCAATTTTATGGCAATATATCTTTTTTTCGTTGGGGGCCGCGGTGGCTTAGTGATAGAGCGCTCACTTCTGGTGCATGGGGTCCTGGGTTTGATCTCAGCTCCCGCCAAGTGAACCCTGTGGTGGACAAACACCGTGTGCATGGGCATCTTGGAGTTTTCCTGTTTCCTCTCACTTTCTTCATTCCACCATTTCATTCATTTCTCATAATCACCATCTCCTTTAGCCTAGCCGGCATAAACGTGGGACGTAAAACTTAAAGATTTCATTTCATTTTTTTCTTTTTTCCGTAGTTTGTGCTCGTCGTCACCCATTCGCAAAATCGTATATACATCTTTCATTCTCGTCTTTACCATACTCAGATATAGGTTAACCTTCTTTTAACGGCCAGTACCTATAAGATGATTATCTCTATTCCAATGTTTTCTCTTCTACATAATATTTACTAGAAAAAGAAAACTAGTTTTGTCATTTATTAATAGATTTGAGACCAAAATGTGGCCTCAACTCGTACGATTAAAATTAAATTTGACAATAAAGTCAGGAAGACCACATTTTCTGCCTTAAATAAAAGGGAGAAATAGTTAAATATTTTTGTTTCACTGTATGATTTCCTCTAAAACAACAAACTAGATGTAGAAAGTTATTCGTCTTTACACATACACACTATATATATATATATATATATATATATATATATATATATATATATATATATATATATATATATATATATATATATATATACTTTTGGAGCCGACTCTTCCAAAACCAGTGAAGTTTCTACGGGTCCAGCGCAGCCAGCAAGCCAGGCAGGCAGTAGTAGCATCGGGCAGAAGAAGGAACATTGCACCCGAGGGAGACCGCTGTTCCCAGCCAATAAATAATGTGGGTAACTTTCTTGAAGTTATAGAGTGAGCAGAATAGAGCAAAAGTGTATGTGAGGGAGGGGGGAAACTAGTAAAAGTGGGGGCAGAAAAGAGAGAGTAATATGGAGTCTGTGGTTGCTCGCCTTCTGCTGTTAGATCCTCACAAGATGACCTTCTTTCAGCTCTCTAGAAAAGCAATTGCTATGGTTATTTTCGTCATAAAAAAGGAGAAAAGAAAAGAAAGAAGGAAAGAACAAGAACAAGTGAATGAAAAAGGAAAGGATAAAGAAAAAAGAAAACACACAGCAAAAATAAGAAGATTTTGAACGAGAAAAATGGGAAGAAAATGAAAGAAACACGGAATAAGATCAATAGGATGAAATCAACAACAGCCATTCAAACAAAAGATAAACGAAGCGAAATTATCTCCTGATTGTGTTCTATTTCTGATTTTTTTTCTTTTATTTCATTACTTTTTTTGTTTTCTTAATTCGTTTTCGTCTTGTTTATCATTAAGGAAAACAAATGTTCTTTCTTTGTTCTGGCAGCTGAAGTTAACGTAACAAAGTAAATTATCTGAGGTTAAATTAACTACGAAATTACCCGTTTTATATATATGTATATAACTTCCTTTTTCTAACACATTGTTTACAAAATCTAATGTTAGATCAGCCTCCATTTCTTAAACTCTCATGGCTATAATTACGGTGCCAAGGGAAGTTTACTGGATCCATATTTAGCACAATTGTAGTTTGTTAATTTTGCTGTGCGATATCCAGCTTCAATTCAAAATTCCATGGGTCAACAACAAACAATTGAACCATAAATAAAAATAACTTACTTTCAGTACTTTCACATCTTTTTGAAACAGCCCCAAATCTAATCTCGTGAGCATCATCATCAGCATCATCTACCACTGTTGCACTTGACTTGAACTAGGAATACAATTAACCACACGGCATAGTATGATGAGATTTAAGTTTGTTCTATCCGCTTAAGAACACAGACTAATTAACATTTCGGTTTATTTTTATTTATTTACTGTATCGATCCAATATTAACTAGTAAGGACAGAATGACTAATATTATAACATTGCAATAAGTATTGTAACGGAAGAACTATAAGATAACAGGGAATTTATCTTCGGGCAGAGGATAACAATTGAGTAAAAATCGATGATAAGTCGAAAGAACAATATTCAAGATCTTGATACAGTCCATTCAGCATAAGAATCATCTGAAAGATATTTAAGGTATTGACGCTTAAATAGCTGGACGATTACACATAAAAATGAAAGTGACTATGTTTTCGACCTCATCTTTCCTGAACAACTCGAACGATTTTGTTCAAATTTTCAGTATAGATGATGTTCAGGCATGGAGTATTTTTTGTTATTTAATTTTGACGGTGCAACGTAAGGGAAGAGAATGAAGGAGATATTTAGAAATGATCAGAAATGACGATATTAGTGTCAAATCTATAGTTTCCGTGGTCGCTAGAGTGAACAATGATATACTTCCGATGCCTTTAAATCTAAATTCAGCCCCGCAACTTGGAGAGAGGAAGATATCTTTAAAAATGATCGAAAATGACCGATATTAGTGCTGAATTCATAGTTTTCAGCGTCGCCGAGATGAACAGTGACAGTTTTCAGCCCCTTATGTCTAAAATAAAACGTATTCTTTCCATGTGAAGAATGGGCATTCTGTTAGTTCCTAATAATTATAACAATTGTCATTTTAAAGACTGGAATATTGCATTCTTAGATACTTACACTGAATTCTGGAATTAAGGATTTAAAAAATGTAACTGCAATTCTGTGAGGCACAGCATAATTAAAATCACATTGCAATATATGAAGTTTAATGGTTTCGAGGTCAGTGCTAGCCTTCAATCACAGATTTTTGTCATCTGCTTGAATTGACGGAAGCATTTCTGGATTTTCAATTCTAAAAGATTGTGCCTGACAATAAATTCTAAAAGATTGTCTGACAATAAAATCTTGAGGTTCACCTATAACTTTCAGTGAACAACCTCTTTAAAGCGCTGCAGATAAAGAAACTCAAGGTGACGTAGATCACAAAATTATGGTTCTTAAGCATTGCTTTGTTGTTATTGCAATGTGTACTTGTATAACTTTATACTATCTTATAAACTTATTTTACTGTCAAAATAAAATTTGAATGTATAAGATTGATAAACAGTATTCGATTACAGTTTGTTGGCTTAAAAAAGACTGTTACGTATAGAATAACATATTAGAAAATCAGGTGCTTTGAACAATATCTTTGTTTCATTATTTGTTACAAATGAATTTTTAAAATAAAGCATAATAAAGAGTAATTTGCAAAAGGAAAAAACATAATTATCAAGAAGAATAGAGAATAATGTGGATTGTTCTAGTCGTTACTAATACTGATCCTTTGAAACCTAATTTACCTTACTTATAGGATTTTCATTATTATTATTATTATTATTATTATTATTATTATTATTATTATTATTATTATTATTATTATTATTATTATTATTACTTATTATTTATTATTTTCATGAATATTGTAAGATTCAAAACTGTATACATTCCTTAGATACGTATATCAACTATCTAATAACAGGTATTGTGTGAAAGGTTAACCTCGAGATACAATGAATTCCCATAGCCCTCAGAAAATAAAATAGGATACCTTGATTGAACGGGAAGCAAATCAGACTTTTAGAGAGTACACACTTATTAATTAATTACTTCAGCCCAATCATCCAAGATTCTTGTGGGAATATGTTATGGGATGGATTTGATTATGTAAGCGTAAGCATTTAATCGATAATGTAAAGAAAAAGAAACACCTATGAATACTCTGAAACATAGACGATTCAGACTCAATCGGACGAATCGATTCTAATGGTTCAATTGGGATCTTTGGTTTTTTTCCGGCCGTCTTTCATTCAGATCAGAACTGATTCAACCTTCGACTATTAAAATTCTCTTGGCTCTGATATAGTAATTTGTAACATACCACATATGACTAGGCTTAGTGCAAAAAAGGATTTAACTTCAAAGGATGCATCAGCTATCAAACTCCCAACGAATGTGAATACCAACTTTATTATTATTATTATTTTTATTATTATTATTATTATTATTATTATTATTATTATTATTATTATTATTATTATTTTACCAGAAATGGTATAACAGAATAATTACACTAATCCACACAATCGCTTTTCCAGACAACGTCCCATGGATTTTGAACACAAGTTTGTTAGTCAATTTTTTCACCTCATCTTACTGTAGCTAATGGTAACAGTGGCTCTTAGGATTTTTGACAATATTTGTGGTTTTCTTACCTAAAGAGGTGTGCTACAATATAATCAATATTGTAAAGGAAAATTTCATCAGAAACCAGTACTTTTAAGATCATTTTGGGAACTCTGAGGAAATGAGTAATTTATTACACATTTGACTTTCATTCTTTCATATAAAACTTTAAGTGATTGAGGTGGTATGTGTGTGTATGTGTACATGAATATGCCTTTTTTTTAGCTCAATAACTTCTAGGTAAATTATTAAAACCTTCTTCAACATTTCCATTGAAATGCTAGGAGTTTATGCGTTCTACTGCTGCGCTTATATACATACCATGCAATTATTTAATAGTCTGAGAAATGCAACAAGACGTGTTGTATATATGATTACTGGAAAAAGTTATGGCAACTATTTTTTTTTGTGTGTGTGTGTGTGTGTGTGTGTGTGTAAATGGGAACGAAGGAAGGAACTTTGAAATATGCACATGCAAAGTTAGTATATATGTAAATGTTACATGAAAGGAATTGGATGAACAAACATCTCCATCAAAATATAGCACATGAAAAATGAGTACAACGCATCATTCGTTTGATGTGTGTTTCACTTCTAATTACATTACAAGCAATTACAAGTGGAATTACAATTATACGTAAAAGCCCAGGAATACGCACCAGTGGCATCTAGAACCTTCGATGTAGTCTTCAAAAGAATCTATCACACACTGCCAATAATGTAAAAGGCGCCAATACCCGTGGCCTTACCATGAGAGAATTTTCTGATTTCACAGCTCACTCTTGTGACAACACCTTCACGTGCTCGAAGGTGTGTTCCACGCAATAGCTCCTTCAGTTTTGATATAAAGATAGAAATCGAAAGGTGATAAGCCTGGTGAATGTGGTGGATGCTCGAGTACTTCTAATCTTCATTGCGCGAAAAGAATCTGCTCACATGCTATTACTGTGGAGTCATGATCCTGCCCTCTAGTGGATTCTTTGGGAGAATATTTTGAAGAACTCTAGATGCTTTCTGGCCTTTACGCATAGTTGTAATCGTAATAATTTGAGCTGGTATGAAACGAGCGATTGGTTGGGCTCATTTTTCACGTGCTATATCCTAATGGGGATATGTATGTTCATCCATCTCCCTATATGTAACATTTACATAATCTATGTATTAACCTCCTATTTGCATATTTCAGAATTTCTTGCTTCATTTTCATTTTCGTGAGTCATGACTTTTGCAGAATCCTCGTGTTCTCTAGACTATTCAATTGAATTCCAATTAATTACAATAATAATAATAATAATAATATATTTATTTTTAGTGCCATGAACAGCCAGATAGCAAAAATACAGCACTTAGTCATAGAACTAAGGGTTATAACACACATCTTATATTCCTTTTAATATTAACAATACATTTGTTTCGACGATAAGAGGTCATTGTCCATCTTAAAATATATACATAATTTTATGACTTGTATCTTGTCTGGATAAACATAATTACTTCATTATTCATTAAAATAGTTAGTCAATTTTCTTAAAATTGTCCTTAAAACAAGGATACCGTCAAACATACAAATATACTATAAAAATATACATACCTATTAAAATCTATACGTCTGTACAATAAATACAATTATCCCGATAATATATTAAAAGAACTTGTCAGTTTTCTTAAGATTATAGAATTTTTGTTCATGGGAACCACTTCCGATGCTTTTCTAAGATTATATGTTGGTACCCTTATACCTATTATGTAGGCAGTATTCACTACTATATCTATTATCTAAAATTTTCTGAATAAAGTTTTTCTCTATCATTTTTCTTCTTACTTGTAATTCTTGCAACCCCCAGTATTCGTTCCAGTAATCATAACTATGAGAGTAGTAACCTTTTTTCTTATTTCTACACAATAGCCTAATGAAACATTTTTGAACCGATTCAATTTTGCTACATAATGTTGTGGATATATTATTCCATATAATTGCACCAAATTCTAATCTGGGTCTTACAAGTACCTTAAATAGATATACATATGTGTTTGCATTTTTAAACTCAGGCCACTGTCTAAATACAAACCCTATAGTCTTTCGTGTTCTATGTACTATGTCATTAATATGATAATTGAATTTCATATTCATGTCAAATGTTATGCCTAAATCTTTAATCTTTTCAACTTTCTGCAGGGATATTCCATCTATGACATATTTGCTAACATAGTATTGCGTCTTATTGGTATATAAAATGAACTTAGTTTTATTACAGTTTATTTAATAATAATAATAATAATAATAAAGGTTTTTGAACTACCAAGTAGGTAGTAATACAAATACAAAATACTATAAATTAACTTTTTCAGATCTTTTTAAAGACCAAAAAATTTGGCGGGCAGTTTATGACTTCATAACCGTCGGACGCTTACATTTGTTGACTTTGTTTGAAATCTTTAAAACAAGTATTATTTCATTAATAGTATTTTGTAAGTATTAAATCACCTACCCTCCAAAATCATGATAGTAGGTATCATTATTGACTTATTTAAAAACAACTAAGATAACATGACTGAAAATACGAAGTACAGTAATTAGACAACAAGTTTTTTTTTTTCTTTCTGTTTTGAGGTTATTTTTGGTATAGAAATTTTGCATAGTGGTGAATCTTTGCATATGATCTTGGTAACGTGCAAAAATGTCCAGCTTGACCGATCGCTAATATGGCTTATATGACGCTGTTAAGGAGATGATTGTTTGTGGGTTCTTTGTCCCAAAGAGATATTTGTATCTCACCATATCGTTTCTCAATATAAATTGTGTGGGCCTACATGTTACGGGGGCAACAAACAATTTAACTACATGCCAGCTTTCAATACCTTTGAGAGCGAACTCTAATGACTTCGAACTTGGTTAATGAGTTCTATACAATATTAGTTAATGTATTTTACGTACATTAATTTTATCCCCTAAAAGCAGAAATCTTGCACAAAACTCAGTCAGAGATTAAAAAATTTGTCTTAAACTGACTGTCATAAAAATGATAATTACGCCAAATTTCTTTGACATTTTGAAGACAAGGGTAAAAATATTTTTGTGAAATATTCGTATATACTGTGCAAATGGTATAGCTCAGTAGGCCCTACTTGCCAGCTGTATACCTGTGACGTCAAAGTTTCTGTTTCCCTTCTTAGTAAACCACACGGAGAGAAGAAGGTAAGTAACTTGACAAAGACAAATAATGGTGACAGCGCACACGTTATCGATAGTTTTACTCGCATGCTATTCGCGCACTATACATACACCATCAATATCTGTTAATTTCATTTTCCCTATACCGTACCCTGCTTCTTTGATCTATATATTCTCTTTTCACTCTTTCTTTCGATCATCCTTGTGTGTTCCTACGTTATACATTGGCCAATATTACTGATCGAATTAGAATAACTGATCGAATTCATCTCCTAACATGGTGAGCAACTCCTGACAACAGCGACGATTCGCGGGTTTGCATACGAACCAGGCGTCGAAGGTAAATGCGGTTTATCAAAGACATCAAAAACGTATTCATTTACTCTTCTGTCCTTGTATTTATTTGTCCGGAAGACACACAATTTCAACCATTATTTAATGGATAATCATCATTTTTAGCCAGAATATAGAGGGTCAAAAATGTTAGGAATTGAGTTTGTTGATAAGGGTGATCCATTTACCCGAAGTGGTTGTAATTAACCATTTCTTGTTTTACGTTGATCAGTATAGAGCAAAAATGGTAGTAGATAGTGCAAAGCGGTTTCCGGCAATTAATTAAGCGTTTCAAGAATACATTTCAGCTTCATCCTTAACTCTCTACTAAAACTGAAACTGGTAAAAATCCACTACAATTCTGCGGTTTCAATACTAATCTACATGGTTCAAGAAAAGATTAGAGCAAGCGGTTGTTGGAGTCGACTTAGTTTTTTCTAGGAATAGGTACCATCTTCTGTCTTAACCCTCTATTCAAACCAGAAGTGACAGCAATCAACCACTTCAGTTTTCACCGTTGGTAGATTTACATTAAAAATGGTATTAGAGAGCGAGAAGCGGATTTTCTGCAATCAGTTAAGTGACCCAAGAGTACCCGTACATTCCATCTGCAATATAATCTCTCGTCTAAATTGGGACAATGCTCAAATCTATTACACTTTTTTAGTTTCAATACTGAGAAAATATCATACCATAAAAACCAAAGTCTTTCACGTGGTATATATGACACTGCTACTTTGCTACTTGTTGTTTTTGAAAAGAAGAATATATATATATATATATATATATATATATATATATATATATATATATATATATATATATATATATATATATATATATATAGTGTCCAAAAGTAATGGTGAAAAATGAAACCGCAGATTTCTGGCACCAAATAAGTTTACTTGACATATAGTCCGGAAGTGGACAGGGGTGGAGCTAGACCGCTTCGAAAGTGGGTCGAAAGGAACTTCACACTTAGGAAAAGGAACTTGTCGATTTACAAACTTGCATTGAAGATGCGTGTGAACAGTTACGCAACACACCGAGAGTGATGGAATGCATTCAAAATTCACGATTAGCACGTTACATAGATGTGGAAGAACAGCAATTTAAACAGCTTCTGTAGGTACGTTTTGTTGTTTCCATGTATGACCCAGTAGTTTGTAGTGCCACTCTGTGTAAAGATACTACGTTACAAATTCAGTACGTCGCTGTTGATTTTGCCTGTTATTTCATTCATGACCCAACTAGTCACACTTGTTCTTATTTCTACCCTCTCTCTGCAAGTTTCTATCTGGTATACCACTTTCCATTGCCCCCTAAGATTATGCAACCATGCTAAGTGATATTTGTAGGGATGCGCTCGAGTCGAGACATGTCTCGAATCTCGACTCGACTCGACTCGAATTCGAGTCGAGATTCGAGTCGAGACACTCTTTGTAAAATTCGAGACGAGTCGAGACAAACGTATTTCTCGACTCGAATTTTCGAGTCGAGACTCGAGTCGAGTCGAGACAGCTGGTAAAAATCTCGACTCGACTCGAATGTCTCGAAAATCTTTCTATAATTTTTAATAATATTTTGAAGAAAGTACTCGCTCAGAAACACTCGGCACGAGAATTTCGGAAACTGCAGGACTTGTCAGGTGTTCGAAGAGTGCTGTGGTGATTGTCTTCAACAAGTGGCGAAACCAAGAGGAAAAGACGTCCAAATGTCGAGAGGTTGGGCGCCCCCTACTTCATTAAAGATGTGGAGAATAAGAACGAGGACAGAAAAAGAGAAAGAGAACACTGACCGTTGGGAATTATCCCTTGTTGAAGCGATGGTTGGAGTAATAAAACCAGTTAGTATTTCCGCTGTTGTATTGTTGATTTCACAGAAATGTTCAAAAATAAGCAAAACGTGACTCTGCACAAGATGTTTACTTACCCGTGTCTGGGATGTTTCTGTCCCTTCTCACTTTACAACTTGAGAGGGGAGGGGGTATTATCACCAGGGTACCACTAGTAGTTCGCCGCTAAAAGAAATGCTTTAGTACTGCATCGGAAGCGGCATGTTTTGTATATATTTCTTAAAATGTTATCCATTCATAAAGTATAAATTCCCCCACCCTCCCCTCATTCTGTTTCCATGAACCTTCCCGAAAATGCTAAAATGATTGATGCGTACAAATAAGAAATCTGTGGATGAATCAGAAAATGCAGATACATGAGAAGATACTTGATGCAGTGCAGTTCAACACATGTAAATAGATTTGAAGTGTTCATATTTGTGTATGTATACGTGTGTATGTGCTTGTTTCTGAGTATTTATATGCGCGTGTGTCTCGTAATTGTTATATTAATATCCACTGGATTAAGTGAAAGTATAAAATGGATTTGATGACTGCCAAATTGACGTCACATTGATAAGTCATTATTTTTTAATATTAATAATATTAAATTAGATTATAGTTTAGCGTCGTTTTTAGGAGCAAAGCTCTACAAGACGTGAACGTACAGTTTAATGTCGGATTTGAAACACATGAGCTCCTACCATGAATCAAACCTCGTTCGAGAAAGGCGCATCGCTAACAACATAGCAACGGGGAGCTAAACATTTAGTAATATGTATATTAAGTTGTAAAATTATATTCGTTTAATTTTCACTAATATAATCTTCACAATGTAAAGCATTCGCTAGACACGTTATCTTGTTTAAAAACAAAAAGCCTATCTCTTATGTTTCCGTCTCGGGGTTGGACTGCGGGATAATAGAAATCCGAAAGAGATGTTTTTATTATATTTTGTACAGTAGATCTGCTCCTTCATAATCTCCGTGTTTGATAAGAATGAACCTCCCTGGCTCACGAAAATGTATACGTAATATAACAAACCATGAACATTAAATGCCAGACTAATATAGCAAACATTGAAGATGTTCCCCTTCGGCCGTTCATGTTTGGAGGTATACAATTTCGCAACTCAGTGGATACGATGTGGATGTATTCAAAGTCCACTGATTTACTCATCAAATTTAAATTTTATAAAAATATTATCAGTGAATACTAATCTGAGGAGAACTATTTTTTTTAATTCGAACGCAAAAGCAGTTTTTTTTTTCCCACCAGGTCTCGGTAATCATCCGGTACGAAAACTGAAGTTTGTACAAGTGTTTGAGAAAGGGGTCCTCCAGGAGTGTTATTTATGGGGTAATTCCTGCGTTTGTTATATACATATATAGATATAAATATAGATATACTGTATACATATAAAGATAAGTAGGAGCGGGTCTTTAAAATTAGTTCGGAAAGATAATATGAAAATCTGGTATAATTTCCAAGAATCTATCTAGTCTAATATAAATAAAATAAACAGTTTGTTTGTGAGTTTGTCTGTCTGTATGCGGCCTGGGGACCAGACGAGTGGACCGAGAGTTACCAAATTTTGGTCAGGGGTACCTTGGCCTAGGCCCGAGATCAAGACGAAAAGTTGTTTTCAAATTTCGAACCAGGGGAGTCTCATGGGGAGGCGTTTACCGGAACCGGCTTGGGAACCAGACAAATTGACCGAGAGTTACCAAATTTTAGTCACGAATACCTTGGTCCAGGCTCCAGACCAGAGTTAAACGATTTTGTCAAAATTCGAACCAGGGGGGTCTCAGGGGTTGTTTACCGGGACATGTAAAAGTAGTAGAAAATAACAGATATGAGTGTTGAATTCATAGTTTTCGCGGTCGCTGAAATCAATGGTGAAACTCCGATCGCATTAACTTCCAAATTCATGCTATGCGGCACCGGGTCGGGGGTCAACGGGAAGGGGGAGTTGAGATATCGAGACATATAAAAGTAATCCACAATGACCGATATTAGTGTCAAATCCATAGTTTTCGCGGTCTCTGAGATCAATAGTGACACTTCCATTAGCGATGATTTGCAAATTCAGCTACAATCGCATGTGGGCCGGGAGTCAGCGGGAAGGGGAAGAAAACCGAGACAAGTAAAAGTAATCCAAAATGACCAATATTAGTGTCAAATCCATACTTTCGCGGTTGCTGAGATGAATGGTGACACTTTCATTAGTGATCACTTGCAAATTCAGCTACCATTGTATGCGGGCCGGGAGTAAGCGGGGGCGGGGATACCGAAACATGTAAAAGTAATACAAAATGACCAATATTAGTGTCAAATCCATAGTTTTCGTGATCGCTGAGAACAATGGTGACACTTCCATTAGCGATATTTGCAAATTCAGATACCATTGTATGCGGGCCGAGAATCAGCGGGGGGGGGGGATATACCGAGAGATGTAAAAGTAATCCACAGTGACCGATATTAGTGTCAAATCCATAGTTTTTGCGGTCGCTGAGATGAATGGTGACACTTTCATTAGTGATCACTTGCTAATTCAGCTACCATTGTATGTGGGCCGGGAGTCAGCGGGGGGTGGGGATACCGAAACATGTAAAAGTAATACAAAATGACCGATATTAGTGTCAAATCCATAGTTTTCGCGGTTGCTGAGATGAATGGTGACACTTTCATTAGTGATCACTTGCAAATTCAGCTACCATTGTATGTGGGCCGGGAGTCAGCGGGGGGTGGGGATACCGAAACATGTAAAAGTAATTCAGAATGACCGATATTAGTGTCAAATCCATAGTTTTCGCGGTCGCTATGAATGGTGACACTTTCATTAGTGATCACTTGCAAATTCAGCTACCATTGTATGTGGGCCGGGAGTCAGCGGGGAGTGGGGATACCGTAACCTTGTAAAAGTAATACAAAATGACCGATATTAGTGTCAAATCCATACTTTTCGCGGTCGCTGAGATGAATGGTGACACTTTCATTAGTGATCACTTGCAAATTCAGCTACCATTGTATGCGGACCGAGAATCAGCGGGGAGGGGAGGATATACCGAGACATGTAAAAGTAATCCAAAATGATCGATTTAGTCTCAGATCCATAGTTTTCGCGGTCGCGGAAATGAGGGTAATACTTCCACAGGCCTTGACTTCCATGCGAAGAATGGGTATATTTATCTAATATATATCTACATGTATCTATCTATATCTATATCTATATATATCTATATATCTATATCTATCTATCTATCTATATATATATATATATATATATATATATATATATATATATATATATTGATCAAAAAAATAAGGGAATCAGATGAAAACACATGTAAAACTTCTTACGAATAATGTGAGAACACTGTATCTTGTCCAGTTCAGATTAAAATCCTGAAGGCCCAACGTGCAAAAGAACCGTTTGGAACATCTGTGCACGTGATCAGTGACGTGGCGCTAACATATATCATTTTGTAGTGTGGCGCTGCCAATACATTCCAGCTCCAGGATACCTTTGTTTTCATTGTGTTTAGTGCGTCACAAATCTACGTAGTGAAATTGCGCAACAACATGATTTGCCAGAATCGTTGGCATGGCGAGCTGTCGGCAGGTTGGAAGCTGGTCAGTTACAGCGGGAGGTGTCACATGCCATAGGAGTGGCACAAAGTGTGATTTCCCGATTGTGGAATCGATTACAAACAACTTGAAGTGTTCGAAGAAGACAAAGACAGAGCCGTCCACTAGCAACCAAAGCCAGAGACGATCGTTATCTCTTGTTAACAGCCCGTCAAAACCGGCGTCAGAATACAACTCTGCTCCCGCAAGCCTTCCGAACAACAACAGGACGCACAATATCCACTCAAACGGTCCGCAATCGCCTTCGAGAAGGTGGTCTCTACGCACGTAGGCCTATGGTGTGTGTCCCATTAACTGCACGACACCGTGTTGATCGAAGAGCGAAGGTAAAGGAACATCGTGGGTTGGGACGCAATGAATGGGGCAATGTTTTGTTCTCTGACGAATCTCGATTTAGTGTGGAGCCTGATAATCGACGTGTTTTCATCTGGAGAGATTGTGGAACACGACAGAATCCCATGTTTGTGCGAGAAAGATCCCAGTATCATGGTGGTGGACTGATGGTGTGGGCAGGAATCAGCATTGGTGAGCGTACTGAGCTCCACATCATCCGAAATGGCTCTTTGACGGCTCTCAGATATAGGGATGAGATTATGAAAACTCTTGCTCTTCCCTATGCTGGTGCCATTGGTGATTCGTTCCTTTTCATGGATGACAATACTCATCCTCACAGAGCTCGGTTAGTGGATGAGATGCTGGATGCTGAGGGTATCGCTCGGATGAAGTGGCTAGCATGCTCTCCGGATCTCATTCCAATTGAGCATGTCTGGAATATGCATGGCAACGAATTGCCGCTAGGCCAGTAAATCCATTAACCATTCCAGAGCTGGAAGTCGCTCTTCTGGATGAGTGGCACAACATTCCCCAAGAACTCATCGATAATCTGATTGAATCCATGCCACGCAGGTGCGAGGCTCTGTTGGTTATTCGAAGTGATCATATGACATATTAAGGAACAATCAGTGTTGTTGCCTTGCCTGTTTGTGAGCAGTTCGAGAGGTACACACATAACCGTCTTGTCTCATGAGCCATGTGAACAAGGTTTTCCGTGCCCCAACACCAGTATGTGCCCCATTTTTCTAGTGTATCTTAAAGCATTCCTTTTTGTAAGATATATATGAGTCAAACACAAGCTTATTCATACACTATCTTAAGGTCTTGTGTGATGTTTCAGCTGAACCCCTAATTTTTTTGAGAATTATATACAGTATAGTGGCGGATCCAGGATATGATCAAGGGAGGGGCTAAACCATAGTTTGCAGTTTTATCCAGTGTAAAGCAGGATTGAAGCCCATTTTATGCAGTGTATACTTGAGTGTGAAGAGAGGGGGGCGATAGCCCCCTTGGATCCGCTTCTGTGTGTATATATGTATATATATCTACCTATATATACATACATGATCGAAAATGGCCTCGAATCCATACTCGCTGAGATGAACAGAAGATGCCGTTTAAATCCACAAATTCAGACCCATTAGTACTCTAAGGGGGATGGTGACATGTAAAGATAATTGAAAATTATCGCTATTAATGTCAAATTCATAGTTTTGGGGCTTCACAACTTCATTGGGGACAGTTTTGGTGCCCTTTGCGTCCAAAATGAAACGTATTCTCCCCGTGCGAAGAACGGATATTCTGCTAGTCTGTAATAATAACTAACGGAAGTTTCACTTAATATATTTCTCGCTGCTCAAATTTACTCACTTGTGCGGTATATGTGTGTAAAGTAGAACTAAAACCTGTTGCTTTAAGTATTTTTCCGTTAGCGAAATACATTGCATATATAGTAGGACGTCGATAATCCTAACGTCAAAAATCCGAACGCGGTCCCTAGAAGCTTTTTACATTTTGTCTTAACGCGAGAAACAAACAATAGCGTGTCCATCGACGTTATGTGAAGTCAGTGTTTTTACAAAAGTTCATTTATATGTAATTGTTCGTCATGTATTTTTATTTTTTTTATTAGGCCTATAAATTTTAAGTGTGACTTACAAGAACAGTGTTATTTAGAGTACAAGCAGGTTCTTCAGAAACATTAAATGTAAGTACCCTTACGTACGGTATTGTAATTATTGTATGTACTGAATAACCACTGTATCGATAGAAGAACATACCGTACAGTATATGTAAGCCTAAATGGCATTTTCTTGGTCATTTTCGAAAATCCGAACTACCTGTGGTCCCAATTAGTTCGAATTTTCGACTTCCCACTGTATATGTTGCAGACATGTTACAGCAAGTAAGATTACTAGCATCAGGCCAACAAATAGTTTTTAAACTATATTTTCCTCTTTTTGCCAATATTTCCGAACAAATTATTTTTTTCTAATGGTTTCAAAATTTCCGGAATTTTACATACAACAATGAAGATATCTCTATGAAATATGTTTGATTTAACATATTAACTAAAATGATTCTGTGATTAGCAAAAATGATGATTCTGATAATACCCAAATTTTCCGTTTTTTCCCCAGCTCGGGAAAACCGTAAAAAACTGTTTTTTTACCCAAAATTTCTGTTTTTTTCACAGACCTTTACAACACTAGTCTGAACACACGGTGCACCGAACACTCCTACCGATGGCGAATGTTAACACCACGACATCGGCATCTACAACTGAAATGAATACGTTACCATCGCCACTAGAGCTTGGCACAATGGCAGAGCGTTGCATTATCTGATGAATCCCGATATCATCTTCATCATGACGATGTGAGGGTGCGAATCCGTCGTGTTCCAAGGGAACAGCTCCTTGACATCTGTACTGGGGGGCGGAGACAAACTGGCTGTGGCTTAATTATTATCTGTGGAACATTCAAGTGAGCATCCATGTGTCTATTGGAGCTCGAGGAAGGCACCATGACGACCGAGGCGTCACACGCTGCTTGCAGACTACGTACATTCCTTCATGACGGCCATGTTTCTCATCGGTAGTGGCATTTTTCGACAAGATAATGCACCATGTCACAAGGCCAGGAGTGTGATGGAGTGGTTCGAGGAACACAGGAGCGAGTTCCAAGTGCAAACTCTCCGGATCTGAACCCAATCGATCACATCTGGGATGTGATTGAACGTGACCTGAGGGCGCATCACCCCCTCCCCGGAATTTACGGGAATTAGATGACCTGTGTGTGCATATGTGGTGCCAACTCTCTCCAGCGACCCACCGAGGAACATTGCGACCACGCCAAGACGCGTTGCCGTTGTTATTCGTGCCAAAAGGTGGACATACTAACAATTAGGTAGGTAGTCATAATGATCTGGCTGATGTGTGTGTATATTTTAACTCATATATTTTGTCTCGACTCGAATTTCGAGACGTCTCGACTCGAATTCGAGTCGAGTCGAGACAGAGACTGTCGAGTCGAGACACGAGTCGAGACAGCAACATATTTTCGAGTCGAGACACGAGTCGAGACAACATTTTCTCGAGTCGAGTCGAGACAGGCTTAAATCTCGACTCGACTCGACTCGAATGCATCCCTAGATATTTGCTTCAACCACCATTGTACATGTGCGTGCAATCGTGCCATGGATAACATTTTTTTCCTGTGTGGTTTATATCTTTATTGCACCATTTCATTACCCCTACTCTAACATTCGGTGAGTCCATAATGACGTATGGAGAATCTCTGACTCAGTTATGAAACATGCGTTTAACATGTCAAGCCGATATGATTTTTATGTATTTCTGAGCCCCCTTCCTAGCTCCTATCATTATTCCGTTGGCGGGTGTGAAGTTTCTTTCCCCCCACATTCGAAGCTGTCTAGTCCGCCCCTGTTCTTTTCCGGACTATATGTCATATAAACATTCTTTCTTGTTTTGATGTCAGGAATCCGTGGCTTCATTTTCCGCCATTTACTTTTGGGACACCCTGTACATATACATACACGCAAACCACAGAATTTATCCGCTCTTGATTAAACTTTGCATTACGGCAGATCTTGATCTAATTAGTAAGCAAGTGAATCGTTTCCCTGTGTAGACCTATGGCCATCAAAGTTGAAAGTGAACTTCTTACCTAATTGCTATTCGAAACAAGAACTAGGGGAAATATATAGAACAAACCTGTTACATTTTAATCTAAATTTAAATTCAAAAGTTTAAGTGGCCCCGCATAGCGTAGTCTCTAACATTCTCGTCTTTGGTGAGAACGGTCCTAGGTTAGATTCCCGGTGGGGACACTCGGTCGAAAAAGTGTAAAAGCTTTTTCAGGTCAGCCATCCTGCTTGAGGTTTACTTGGTTTTTACTCATTCACACCAGGCAAATGCCGGGATAATACCTAACATACAGGTTCCAGCCCATTTCCTTCCCTTCCCAATCCTTTCTTCCTTCCCTTTTCTCGGATATGTGATCACCGAGGGACAACATCCCTCACACGTGACGGAATATCGTGGCCTTAAATATCGAAAGCCCAGACATCTAATTCCTAAATCCTTAAAAGTTTAACTTCTTAATGTGAGTTTAAAAATGCGTTGATAACCAATAAATGGTAGAGTGTTTCCCCCTAACTTTGTAATATATTTTCTAGGGAGCGAAGATGTTCAGAACCAAAATGAAGGACAAATGTCGAAAATACACCAAAAAACAATTGAATTTAGCCCTCTTCGCTGATATAGTGGTTGTAAAAATAGCTCGTCGTTAAAATCTTTACTTTCTAAAATAGTACCACAGGAACAAGTTCGAGTCCTGGTCCAGTTAAGAATTTTGCCCTCCCTGCTGGTCTAGTGATTAGTGTGTGAGCTTTTGGTGTACATGGTTCCGGGTTCGACTCCCGGTGAGAGAGTCTTTGGAATTTCAACTATTCAGAAGGCTAATGGAAAACAGTATAATGAAGTAAAAATAGTAAGGGAAAAGGTGGTTAGCACGTGTGTCAAGGGTTCGAGTCCTGGTAGGAGATCAGTAAATATTTATCTTCACGATAATTCACTTTCATTAATCATCCGTCTTAGGAGTATAATCGTGGGACGTTAAACTGAAATTTTAATTCTATTTCAAATTGAATTAAAATATTTGTCAGAGCATTTTTTATACTTTTTTTTATTGTTGAGAGTTTCATTATTTCTGTCAAGAAAAATGAAGTGCTCTCAACAATGACTGAAACAACATATCCAAAAAATTACACGAATTATTATTTGACTATTGACTCAATTTGTTTGGTGGGCAAAGTTTCGAAGTTCATCTCTTGATTTTAATTGAAATATTGTGAATATTGTCGCTCCTTACAAAATGCATGGAAAAGATAGGATAAATGTCCTGCATTCTATTCACCATTGAGTAATTTTATACTCATCTTAAACATTAAGTTAATGCAATGTGTACTTATAATAAGAACTCCTCCGTGGCTAAGCGGTTAGCGTACGCGCCTTTGGCGCGGGAGACCCGGGTTGGATTCCCGGCGGGAGCTCATGTGGTTCAGATTCCACGTTAATCAGTAGGTCCACGTCTCATATAGCCTCGCTGCTGAAAAGGGACGTTAAACTCAAAATCAACTCAACTGTACTTATAATAATAATAAAAAAAACAATGAAGGACATTTTCCTTGAAATCGAGAAACTCTTTACCAGTACATAAATTAACTCCTTACTAATACACAAATTAACTCTTTACTAGTACATAAACTAACCCTTTACTAGCACATAAATCACTCTTCAAGCATGGTTGCTCTAAAAATATATCCTCGACTATACGTGTTGAGTCAAACTGTTAACAATTCCAGTTTACTTTATGTTGTTTATTTGACTTTGATTGATGTTGGACACTATATGTTTTATATTTTGTTCAGATTAACCCGGCGGCACTGGCGCCTGTCAATGTGACTTGAGCACTGGCGCCTAGT
Source organism: Thermobia domestica (assembly GCF_964235325.1). Lineage (NCBI taxonomy): Eukaryota > Metazoa > Arthropoda > Insecta > Zygentoma > Lepismatidae > Thermobia > Thermobia domestica. The sequence goes on along the minus strand of NW_027656110.1, from coordinate 131,168 downwards.
CTCACAGACTCATTTTGTTAAATTTTTAATCTTTACCTAATTATTTTTGTTTCAATTTAGTTGTTGATAATTTTATTTTGTATCATGCATATTAAACAGGTATATTGTGAATTTCAATACAAATGTTACATTTTAGTATATTTTTGATAAAATTGAAGAGTTATGAAAAATGTTGTAGAATTACAATCATTATTTAGTAAAGAATTCGGAAGTTTCAATATGTTATCGCAAGGTAATAAATCATTTTCAGAAGTGCTCATGCTAATAAAATTTCAATTTGAAGTCCAACAAGAACCAACTGCCAGCTACTAGTAACAGGCTACAAAAACAGGTGACACGGGTCTGTTAGACTTGGCGCCAGTACCGCCGGGTTAAAGACAAAGATTAAGGACGAAGAGGGTTAAGGACTCTCAGTTTCAATAGAGGGTTAAGGGACGAGGGGGTTAAAGACTTTCAGTTTCAATAGAAGGTTTAGGACGAAGACGATTAAGGACTTTCGGTTTCAATAAGGTCAAATACTTTCGGTTTGAATGGAGTCAAGGACTTTCGGTTTCAATTTAGAGTTAAGGACTTTCGGTGTCAATTTAGAGTTAATTACTTTCGATATCAATTTAGTGTTAAGGACTTTCGGTGTCATTTTAGAGTTAAGGATTTTCGGTGTCAATTTAGGGTTAAGGACTTTCGGTTTTAATAGAGGATTAAGGATGATGAGAGTTCATAACTATCAGTTTTAATTGACGGTTAAGGAAGAACGGGTTAAGGACTTTTAGATTCGATATAAGTTAAGGACGAAAAAGGTTAAGGATTTTCGGTTTCAATTGAGCATTAAGGGTGAAGGAGTTTAAGGACTTTCGGTTTCAATATAGGGTTAAGGGCCAAAATAATTGAGGACTTACTATTTCAATAGAAGGTAGAGGGCGAAAAGCATTAAGAATTTTCATTTCAATAGAGAGGTAAATACGAAGATAAAACCCACTATTGAAACATTGAATATTTCAAGTAGAAATTGTCTATCTCTCATGTCTTTTGCTCTATCATCATAATCATAGGTATTCTGCCATTATTGGCAGATCACACAACTGAGAAGTTTCAATGTTTCATAGTGTTCCGCTCACCTCTTCGTCTTTACGTACGACTTCTCTGTTTTGATATCGTCCATTCATTGTAGTCTTCTTCGCCCCCTTCCTCTTTTCTACAGGAACTACATCCTCTAGAACTTTTGCTCTATGGTGATCTAATATTGATAGCGCAATAATATCTCTTTACCACTTACGGATTTATTAGAGTAATATGGACTAAAATTAAACTTATTCTTGAAACACTGAATCCATACATAAAAAAAAAAAACGTGCTTCGCTATCTTTGACTATTTCTGTTCAGCTACCTGTTGGCAGACAGAACAACAAACTGACAGTAAGTTATCATAATTATACGTACATAGCATAATTTGGAACTCTAAAAAGAAAGAAGAAGAAAGAAAAGATAAAAGGATAATGAGAGCAAATGACAGCAATCTAAGAGGAAACCGTGTACTTCTCAACAACGCTCGTTGCAATTGGGTTAACATTTGTTTTGTTTTCAGCACCACCATATTATCAGATGTTGATTTGATGCTTAACATGATATTCAAATTACATTATTACGCAAGCTTCCATCAGGAAACGAGCCCAGAAGCTTGCGCACTAAACAAAAACATTCGCATGGTTTGAGAAAAAGAAAATACCGAATAGTTTACGTTTTCATCTGGCAACCCTGTTATATAGTTATACAGCATACATTCACAAAAGTAGTCTTTTCCTAGCGTTCTAACTTTTGCTAGTACACAAACCAGAGAGAGAGCAAAAGGCAGAAATGAAGAAAAGGAGAAAAAAGAAAAGAAAAAGGAAGAGAGAGAGAGAGAGAAGAGTAAAGAAAAAACAGAGATGCAAAACGGGTAACCATAGCAACGAATAATAATTACACGCTGTATGGTAGTAGTGGCGAGTAAATTGGTATGAGCCAGGACATGTCTTCCTGCAATGTGTATGTATATGTGACAGAGAACAAGAAGGAAAGAGAGAGAGAAAATGAAAATAAAAGAATAGGAAACCATAAGGGAAAGGAACGAAATGTTAACGTAATGGTAGTGGTGGTGTTGGAAGAGAAGGAATACAGAACAAAAAAACAAAGTTGTTACACAATAGATCTATTCTCCGTTTACAGTCGCTGTTCATACAAGCAGTAAAATTCACAAAAGTTATTTTAGAGAAATTTTGATGAAAAACAATAGAAATTAACTTTTTAAACCATTTGGGTGATAATGGAACTTATAGAAGCAGTTGGATACATATAAACTTAAACTATTATTATTATTATTATTATTATTATTATTATTATTATTATTATTATTATTATTATTATTATTATTATTATTATTAATGATAATGATAATAATAATAATAATAAAACAGTTTGAAAAACCGCGTATTCGAGTAGATTATACGCTAACTGATAATGGGAAGAATTCAGCTATCATCTTGAAGTTCTTCACGTGGGAAGAGGCGGACACATAATACACTTACAACATGGTGAGTAAACCTTGATGGCCTACTACACTATTCGTAATTTGTATAATTATAACTTATTTCATTTGCATGATATAGAGATTTGAAATTGGATCTATCTTTTTGATATACACTATACTCTGCCTGTTTTTACAAATGAAGTGGAGACGTGAACACTAACAAAAGCACACACTCAAGGTCTGCACACTACACAATGAAGTACGGAGAGGTAAATACGAGGGATCACATTTAATGATGGAAAGAGAATCACGTAAATATCGAAACGATGGCAGGATTGCGGACATTTCGTGAAAGTAAAGGCAATGAAGTGACAGTCAGCTGATACATACAAGAAGAAAATATGACCAATGGAAAATAACAAATTTTGACTGGATATCAAGAGACGAGAAACGACCTAGGAAACGCACTGACACAAGGTGGTGCGAGCATTGTCGAGTTACTTGGAAAAGACTAGCCCAAAATACAGTGGATGATTTTAGACAAGATTTGGGGAGATCTTCAACCAAATTGGATTGTCAATGATTTACGATTATGATAGCTATACCTGAGTATATGTATAATTGAATAAACAACATTCCTAAGACCTACTTCAAGATTTTCTAATAGCAAAGCCGTTAAACTGTTACCTCACAAAAGTAGATGGACCACTCTTCTTTTTCTAAGTGTTGTTCCAAGTTTTTAATGGTAGCCTTTATATATGAGGACTATTTTTAAGCAATGTCCGATTGCCAATAGAAACATAACTAATAAAAATAGTACCATACATTTTTGGTTATTTTCTCTGTACATATTAAGCTATTTACTACATAGTTACCATGTTTGTTTGAACATTTATGAAGGCGTTCGAAAAGTTTTTGTATGCTAACGTCGTATAAGTCACCCACCTGTGACCGAAGCCGGTCTTCAACTATTGTTTTCACTTCTTCATCGGTTGATCGGCGAGAAGTGCTTCAAGTAGGGGAACAGATGATATATGATTGCTCGGCCCACGGTCCGAACTGTACGGTAGGTGGTTCAGTGGCTCACATCCAAAAGTTCTTATTAACTCTTGAGGTTGAATAGCAGAATGAATGCTCAATTTGACAAAACACTTCCACTGCCCACACTGAACAACATATACTGACATTTTGACTGCAACTGGTGTTGCCTTATGCCCAAGACATGCTGGAAATAGCGCGCGTGTGCATTTTGTCAAAAAAAAAAAAAAACATAGCCACAATGAAAACAACGGTTGAAGATTGGCTTCGGTCACAGGCTGGTGATTTTTGCGATGTGAGCATACAAAAACTTGTCGAACGCTATAATAAATGTTTAAACGTGACAACTACATACAAAAATAACTTAATGTGTGCATAGGAAATAACTGAAAATGTATGGAACTCTCTTTGCTATACTATTGGAAATTTCATGACGGCCTTAGGGTGAGGTCCAGAAAATTGACCTATTACCCTTCTCCGCCCATTACATGGTAGTGAAACAGATATTTTTTCTGAAATCCGATGTTGCCAACAAATTCGAACTCCATGACAGCTCTCAGCTAAAATAGGAGGGGGTGAGTAAAAGCTCATCTCCGTTACTTGAGTAGGGAATGGAAGGTTTTAAATGTTTTGGCGAAGAAAAAAGTAGCCTGGAAAGCTGCGAGTCCTTCGTGTTGCTTTGTTATTTGACACTTCAACAGAATATCTTTCTTCTTCCGTTAAGAAGGAGCGACCCATATGTGCAGGTCAGTTGGTCAATGTTAGTTCATCTCCCTGTTCTCTATATAGAAAGAATGAAATAAACAAAGAAGGCAAGAAATACATTTTGGCATTTTTTAAAAGATAAACATGCATCTATTGAAAAAAAGCACGAGGAAGATTTTAATCTATATAAAAGTATCTTCAATTCTAGTCGAATAATAATATCTGAAATGCATGATGAAGAAGTAACTTTCTCATTTACATAATAGATAAGGCAACAAGATATCAAAAATTTACGAATAGTGTATTTCAATTATATTTTACATTTTATTAAATTACATTATTTTTAATTATTTTATTACATAATTACACTATATTTTACATCAATTATTTTTATAGAATTCTTCACTAGAGCATAGGCCGTCTAAATTAATTTTCTTTTACTGAGTTTTCCTCATGACACCGGAAGAACATAGGCATAATATTAATTTTTCTTCTTTCTCTTCGTTATTTGATAGTTATGTATAGGCCACGGGGTATAGATTGAGTTACCCAGGATGACCATGGTTAGTTATTAGCGGAACAACTATTCTCATCTATTATATTATTATTATTGCTGAGAGGTATTTACGTATTTAATAGAGATCTAGGTATATTTTGAATGAATTTTAACGTTCTAATGAGAAATGGGGAAAACATTTAGAAAGGATGCTGACAAATAATAAGTGAAAGGTAGTATCTCACAATTCGTTTGAGAGGAAAACGAAAATCGTGGACAATTCTGTCAAGATTTCTCGTTGCATAATTCTGTAAACTTTCCAATTGTAATGTGAAATTTAGCACCAGGAAATGTTGTTTTACTATTATAGTTAATTTAATATGCTTTGTTTCGGATTGATTCCCGACCAAACACAGAATTTTCAGTTTTTAATCTACATCTTTAGATAATTGAATTAAGAAAGAGGGAACCTTGGCCTAGAACAACAATCAAGAAAGCAATGTGATAACCCCACATGACATAACTTGCCTTCGTTGTAACATTAAATTATTATTTTTATTACCGCTAATCATAAAATTATTTATTAACTGGCTGAAGAACCGGCGTTCACGGGAAGAGTAGATTTATGGAGAATATTTGAAATGTGAATCATATTTGAACCCTTTTTTCGCATTTAGAACAGGTATTTAAATGGAAATTAAATTATAAAAGGTTAGGCGACCCAAGTGCTATTTTCAAAAATTGATTTTAAACTGTTTAACAGCTTTTGACATATTCTATATTTGAACCCTTTCCCCCTAGGATACGCCTTTAATGAAAGTGACATGAAAGGAATCCGACTCTTATAAAAAAGTTCATGTAGGTAATTTTCCTCGAATAAAATTTCCTCAAAACATGTCGCTCGTATTTCATGTTTAAGCAATAACTGCAGCATAATATGATATACTTTAAGAAATTGGAGTGAGAAAATTTAGTGGAGTGGCCTGTATCTTATTACATATTGAGAAAATAATTATAGAATTTTTCCTCTTAAAGTGGAATTTCACAAAATGCTGGAGCAAGTGTTCACTTACTTTTAATAATGAGTTTATATACTGTTTCATCTCCCTAACATGTCGCGAAATATCGTATTCTTGACATACATTTTAAACCCTATTCCTCCACCTTAGCATATACATTTTGATGACATAACGACTATCGTTTTACTGTTAATAAAACTTTCAAACTATGCGAATTCAAGAAGGAGATTAAAACGTATTCTTGAAACACTAAATCGATTGCAAAAATCCGTTTCTTGTTTTACTCATTAAAAAGCAAATATTTTACTCATTATTTAATTAATATTCTTAATTTTATCGAAACAAAGTTGAAATAAACAAAATAAATAATAACAGAATTCATTCTTCTTAATAGTTGAAAGTGGTGTATATTTTGTATTTTAATACATACTTTTAAGAATAAATTATGACATTTGCATTAAATAGTGAATATTACACATGATTTCTTGCTATAGATAGATCAGACAATAAAAATATGGTATACTCTGAAATATTAAAATATTGATTTGGTCGTGTACTTAAAAATCTTTTTTTTTTCTTACTAGCATTAACACAAAATAGAGCATGTACCTTTCGTTGACGAGGGGGGGGGGGAGAGCAAAGCGGAATCCCAAACCCACGGCGAGGGGGGAAAAGAAAGAGAGAAAAGTGACCTCTTAAACCCACATGTGTAAGTCATAAATCAGAGTATAACAGAGACCCAAAACTATGGCAACGTTGGTGGATACACATTTACTTACAATGTCACTAGTAAGGGGATACGAGTGTTCGGACATTGCCGAAACCACCCACGGAGAGCTTTCTTGTTCTTGCGACGAGATTAGTTTTGTTTCTATTGACAATTGGACCTTATTTTAGAAAAAACAGTTCTTGTATTAGCGACTTTCGATACAAAACGTTATATCTACAGATAATGAATCTTGTCTGGCTAAGAAATTGATGTGCTTTGGAAATCATACCCGTGTTGTTTGAATCTAAAGAAAGCAATGCAATACTCCTGCTTTATCTTGTCAAAATTTTTGCAGGGGAAACAGTACATTCGTTTACAAAGATCTGGAAAATTTGAAATAAAGTTTTTAAAAGTGGGAGAGAAGAGGATTAGGGATAGAACAAGGAAATAAAGGAATAAAGACTCCCTGGAAAATTATTTCTTACGAACTGGAAGCAACGTTTGATACATTGAGTAGTTTCATAGAACTTTTTTTTTACTGTAAAGAAAAAAAGTGCGCACTTAAAAATCCTAATCCAGGGATGCAAATAACCAACAAAATTTTACTAGCCCAAGGAAAAAGGCTACTAGCCCACATTCCACAATAAAAATCATTTACTTAACTTCGGTGTTTTAATAGCAATATTAAAGCTTGCTCGCATCAATGAATCACTCGTCCCGGGCAAGCGGACGAGTGGTTATTTGTATCCCTGTCCTAATCCTATTTACTATCGGTAAATGCTTGTGGATGTTATTTCTTGAAGTTAGTGGATATAAACTATATGCGTGTCTAAACTTCCTGATTGGTGCATGAATAAATATCCTCTCCAATAAGCGAGCACTGCGAAAAGTGCGTTCTCCGGACAGCGGGATATTGTACAAATATACGGAATCCTCTTACTTACTACACAAATCAGTATGGAGCATATGTTATATATATGCTACATACGCACTGCCCTTATATATTACATCATGCCGTTGCAGGATGTCTGACATCTAACAGTTTTCCGTATATCACATGTATATACTTATGTTACATGTAAATAGACGTGTATACTTATGTTGCTATATGTTATATACGTCTATTTGTATGTGACATCCTGACCGTCTATATTGTTTCATACGGAAAGTACGTATAGATGGAACACTCATACGGAAAGTATTATAAAACATGCGTTTTCAGTTATACGTCTGTTGTATTTTGTCCAAAAACTACAGAAATTACGCATGTAACCTACCTTTTTCAGTACGCCACCTACATTTTTTTCTCAGTAAGAGTATGTTCTTCTGAGAAAGTTCAAATCTGTTTTTGTTCTTTCTTTGTTCAGTGTTACAAAGACTTACATAGTTGATCCCATAATACTCAATATTATTGTTTTAGCCAAAGGTACTTTCAAGAAAAGATTTTGAATACGTTCTGTCAGGGTTATCCATTCCCCCAAACTTACTGTTTTCCCCTTCATGCTTGCGTAGGTTGCTCTAACCCCTCTGCCCCGAAAAAAGGTAACGAGTTCCTATGCTGATCTACATGTCAAATACATAAGAAACTACTTTTACTTGGTAGCCTATGCCAGCTTCTTTTTCAACAGAATTACTTTATGTCTGATTATGTCCCCAGACAAAATTTTGTCCTTTCAAACAAAAGAGATGGTATTCTTCGTATAACAATTAATTATTTTAAGATGTTATTCATGTTAATTTCTTCTTGACGGTTAGCATTTTAAAAGCGCCGTTATGGTATAGTTTAAGTTCAATTGTGCCATTTTCAATGAAAAATGTTGCTGCCCCCTCTCCCCAATGAAAAATCACATAAGCATAACCTGCGCCCCTCAACCTGCCTGTGAACACCTCTTATTTCTGTTCTACTTTAGTCCACTGTAAAATAATAATAATAATAATAATAATAATAATAATAATAATAATAATAATAATAATAATAATAATAATAATAATAAACAGCATTTAAACACTTTTAGTACAGATGTTGAGGGGGAAATATATCAAGTGTGTGTTTATAAAGTGTAATTCGCGTGCCCAAAAGCGTTCATTCTCCGAAAACAGTATCTAGTATATATGACATATTTAAAGCACTGCTTCTCGGCAAACAGTTCGAAAACAAAGTAATGACATACATTTTGTACATACATCTGGAACGTACTTTGACAACACCGTATCTACAAGGGGGTGAATATGTGTCATCTGAAGGTGTTCAAAGAGTGTCGGTAACGTGTACAATGCCCTACTGTGTCTAAAAGCAGTTTCTGTATTTTTTGTCGTGTAGAAAAGGAAGGGATAATACCAGGAGCGCACCCACAGGAAGGTCCACCGGATCCGAAGACTTCGGAAACTAAACATATGTTTGTACACTCTCAGTAAAACTATACTTGTTTAACAGAGAAACGATTAATGCGGCATGAAATTTTGATCTTGTAGTTCTTCTGTACTCTTTCTCTTATAAAAACAATCTAATTCTATTTTCTTTTCTGAAAATATAGGTGAAAGTGTTTTAAAATTACTTATCGTCTTGGGTGCAGAATAATATCCGTTAAATACTACATAGACGTAATGGCTTGTAAATCCCCCCCCCCCCCCCGCAGCTTAGAATTCTCACAAAAATGTCTGGGCGTGTACCTGGGCCATCACTACTCCAATATTCAAAAATAAGTGATCTCTGCTAAATGCAGCTTCTCCTAATTCTACTTGTTGAATATACCCCTTGAGATTTACTAATTAAGTTCCCATTGAAATTTCGGAGGGTGTTTTAAATTTTCTTTAATGAAACTTTATATGTTATATTAGTGGACTAGATTCATTACCTTCACAATAGTGCAGGCAACTACGCACAATAGTAAGCACAGAAAACATGCATTAAGGAAACCCTAAATTTCAACATGTCATTGTAATTTCTCGCTTTGTAACACAATCCATCAGGCAAGTTTCGATTGCTAACACACAATGTTTCATTATACTGAAACATTTTGAATGTTGTTTTGCCAATACTCTCAAAAGTAAATTTGCAAACTAATTATCTATGACATCTAGCCACCAAGGAATTTGATACGGCAGTAAACTTATCCACAACACAGTTACTAACCATTCATTTGTGAAACCTCACGTCAAATGTTGAACGTATTACATGATCAAATATCATTTCTATTATGGCTACGTTTCTAACTAGGATTCACTGATCAATATAGACCAATACCATAGGATGCCTCAAGCAAAGACTCAACATGGAATATGGAAATTAGAAATCATGGATTAATGTTAAGTTTTCGCACATAAGTGAGAGATGTAGCAGAGAACTTTGGATGGTTTTCTGATTAATGAAATAATAATTAACTTACTCCATGATTTAAAAATTCAAAGGTTCGTCGCCACAGAAACAAACGCTTGAGTTCTGTCTAGTTTCAAGTCAAATTCAATTATGATATTATTACCCACTAATCTAAGATCCTGATTTATATATATATTACACGCCAGACTCGTTGTCAGAGGAGGCAGAGAGGAGTGGTTTAGTACCGTCTGCGATCACTTTAGCCCCCTTGACGCTTTCAGTTATTTTAGATAAACATACTACGCAGTTTAGAAGTAAGCAGTCAAGAAAATCTTGTAGTTCATTTTGCTGCAAGCAAAAATAATGAAAAAGAAATTTCTGTTTTGGTTGTAGAGCGGAACATAGAACATTATTTAAAATTTTAGTACTTCCAGTTCATTGTTCCAGCGGCAGAAAGCTGTTAGAAAAAACTTAATTGCTCTGTTCTCATATAAGTTCTTCTCCTTACTGGCTTGACAACGATCCCTTCCATCGTTCATGATGGGATAAATTGATACATTTCATATTTTCAGAAATTCCATTCTTTTGTGGGAAATAGTCTTTTATTTATTGTGCTCATCTGGCTTGTTCTGTATTTCTCTCCTTTTTTTATTACATAAAAGTTTTAGGTGGTATTGTCATGTTTTGTATTCTCTTGATACAGTTCGTGATTTTGTAATTGGTTTTTAATTTTCACAGCTGTTAAAGTCACATCAAACTATGCTATTTGTTCAATGTATTTCTAATACGTTTGTTTCGTTATGAAACCATCTCAGTTGGGTGTATTTTTTCTGCTATAATCATTAAAACATAACTTTATAAGAAATATTAAAATATCGATTTTGCGAAACTGCTTTTTTCTCGATCCACCATAATAGACGTATAATATATAGTGGTTTACTGCTAAAATATAAGTGTTCATTGTAATATAAATTTTGCAATAAAAACTATTCTAAGGAGTAGTACACTATTATGTGGTACCTATAGTGAGCTTTGACTGTAAAACTAAAATTCTGGTTTTGTCTTTTAAATGCTACAATGCGTACTGAATGTTTATTAGTGCTGGATATTCTGGTTTATTCGTGCATTTTATTTATATTTTTAAAATTTTATGACAATTAATGAGATAAATATAACAAATATTTTTTTATATATGCTATTAGCAATAGAAAGAATAATTTTATTTGAAATACAAAATTAATATGCATGTGATCTATTAGTGAAAAAAGCCAATATCGTTCTGATTAAATAATGTAGAGAAATATTTGATCAACCACAAGCAAATATTTGTTGATATTATCTAGGTTCGACGAATCAGAAAAAAAGTATTTGTTGTCGTTTAGAGTTGCAATTTTGTAACATTTCATATCCATGATAACACTTCTCAATTCCGTAAAATTTCCAAATATGGCTATACATGTAGCTCTCCTTGAGATCCAAATTTACACGGGGTAAATTGTCTTTTTTGACAGCTGATTGTACTGTAAATTGACAAAATGACACATAGACGGGTATACCTTCCGCTTGACGAAATTTCTGAAAAGTTGCTTTTTTAACCTTATTACGAATTTTAAAAAATCCAGAAAACAATACTTTTTATGTGTCTCCACATTCGAAGTTTTCCATATTCAATAAATTTGGACATATATATTCTGAATATTTGTTTCTAAAGGAAGAAAGTGGTTCTTTTTCTTGTTTACCAAACTTTCTGGATAAGGAAGTATTACTTTTCTTTTTACTTTAAAATATAGACATTTCACACTGTATGTACTATAGTTTATACAAACTGTGTAGATTAAAAAATGCAGTAAAAGCATTCAGTTTACTCATAGAAGTATAATCATGCACAAGAAGTGCAACAAAATTGCAGCTCAAAACATCGACAAATGCATGCTTCTGATTGGTCGAAACTACATAATGTCAATCAATTTTTTGTTTATAAATGACCAAATAATAATTCAAGTTGTTTAACGAGAACTGTTTTATAAATTATAATTTTATTTCTTTTTATTTCTTTTGGTTCGAAGAAAAATGCCCGCTTTGACGTCTGGTGGAGGACTCACCTCAGGAACGCGGCACAGGAATAGACCAAGGTCTCCATACACATCCACCAAACTAGCTAAAATACCCAGACAAGTAAAAGGCAGTGTTGTTAAACAGGGCCGTATGAAATTACACCATGGAAAACACATGACTATGAATGATTCTTTTTGTATGAATTTATACTGGGACATTCTGCACGGCTTTTTCTTCTTTTGTGCTACAGCCCATTGCGGGTTAGGACACCCTTAACGATGCCTCGCCATTGGATTATATCCCCAGTTTTCCCATTCTACACGGCAGCCTTAAAAAAGTAACAGTACAATTGGGCTAGAAATGACCAATGAATGCGCCATTTGCTGTTGGTTTTAATTTTTCGTTCGAGCGAGACAGCATTGCAAAACGAGCCCCGTCTGTGCCGACCAACTTCATGTTAAGATGAGTTCCTCAGGAACAACACGGAACCGGACCTTTGAAAAAGTGTTCTTGACATTGTAGACCAATTAGGCATACATCATGACCATACCGCTATTGTTCGGCGGCTCTGTGCAATCGGTAAGGTGAAAAAGTTGCAATCATGGGTGACACATGAGTTGACACGGCCAACAAAGCGTCGTCTAGAGGTGAAAAAGTTGGACTCATGGATGCCACATGGGTTGACACGGCCAGCAAAACCGTCATTTAGAGGTAAAAATGTTGGACTCATGCGTGCCACATGAGTTGACATGGCCAACAAAAGCGTCGTCTAGAGGTGAAAAAGTTGGACTTAAGGATGCCACATGAGTTGATACGCCCAACAAAAACGTCGTCTTGGACTCGTTAGTGCCACATGAGTGGACATCATCGAACAGGAATAGTTATCTAAGAACTCCCTCATAGTGATGTTAGTATACACGCCTTTGGCGCGAGAGATACCCGGTGGGAGCTCATGTGGTTCGGAACACACATTAAACTGTGATACTCAAAGGGATGTTAAACTTCAAATAAAATAATCAAAGATTGTTGTCTGGAGGTGTACAGTTCTCTGAATGTAAGGAATGTACAGCGAATCAACAACAATGACTACGAAGTGTGCGCAGTCAGGACTGTCATCGAGATCTCTCAAGGGTAGGAAAAACCAAAAGGAACTTGTCCAACTAATAACAGAACAAGTAAGAGCAGTAGTTCAAACCCCGGAAGTGATAAAAAAAATTACATAGTGGACCTAATTATATAGTCACTCATAAAAATTATAGTGGAACAGATTCAACAAATTCTAGACTTTAATTTAGAAGAAATTCGTAAACTGCGAAAGAAATTTAAAGAACAAGACGAAGAAATTGGCCATTTGATTTTAAATATATTGGCAAATGGTCAGAACCAAAGAAGAGATAACCTGCAAATTTTTGGATGCCCGGAAAAGACAAGTAAAATAATACAGTCAATATGGCGCTCCAACTGTTTAAAAACAAGCTCAAAGTAAGATTAGAATAAGGTAAAATAAACAGAAGCCATCGTATCGGGTCGAGATCAGATCAGAAAGCAAATCCCGTCCTATCATTGTAAAATTATCGACATACCACTTACGATGACAAATTTTCAGTCAAAAAAGAAGATGGAAGGAACTGTTGTAACCATTAGAGGAGATCTCTGAAAATGAAATGAAATTTTTGAGTTTTAAGTCCCACGCTTATGCCGGCTAGGCTAAAGGAGACGGTGATGATGAGAAATGAATGAAATGGTGGAATGAAGAAAGTGGGAGGAAACGGGAAAACCCCTAGGAAACCCACGCACATGGTGTTTGTCTACCATAAAGTTCACTTGGCGCGAACTGGGATCTAACCAGGAACCCCATGTACCAGAGGTGAACGCTCTACCACTGAGCCACCGCGGATCTAAGAAGATCTTTGGTACGACTCAATGTTTTCTGGGCTTCAGCACAAAAGTTTAACTTCAAACAAGTATGTACTTAAAATAGGAAAATATTAATACTGATAAATATAAACAAGAATTACATACATATCAACAAAGAAAGAACTTACCGAACTATGAAGTAGTGTGAAAAATGCAAATCTGTCCTGCACATAAACTCTACTGTGAACACAATATGTTTTTAAAATTTTAGTTATTACTCTAATAAGGACTACTATTTGTGTGTGTGTGTGTGTGTGTGTGTGTGTGTGTGTGTGTGTGTGTAAAGCATTGTTTATCTTCTAGATTTCCGACATATTCTAACATTTCTTTAAACGTTGTTAATTTGGAAGTCAAAACGATCACATAAACTGACTATTGCAGCACAGTTCCGTGTTTATTGTTTATTATTTCATTTCTGAAAACAAACAAACACACACACACACTAAAGTAAAAATGTGATGTTCAAGAGTAACATTATAATAGTGTTAGTAAAATGTCAGCTTGAAATCATTCTTCTCATATGTACGTGGCGTGAAGGTAAGTGATAATTTTAAAACATTCATAAGTCCTAAACAGCATAAGACCAAAAATATAGCACTAGACCTAAATTTTAGGTCTTGTGCAGTTTAGGATCAGTGCTGTTTAGGTTTAGTGCAGCGAAATGATTTTTAGGTCTTGTGTCGTTTAGGTCTTATGCCATTTAGGACTTATGCCGTTTAGGACTAGTGCCACGAAATGATTTTAAGTCTTCTGCCGTTTAGGTCTTATGCCATTTAGGATTTGTGCCTTTTTTATTCACTTGCCTTAGTTCTGAAATTCGCCACCACTAAATGAAATTGCGACGATGCAGTAACTAGTTGGCAATAATGTTAATACAAACGTAGCTACGAGTAATCCAACGGTAGCATCTATATTTGTACTACTAAAATTATTATTATCATTATCTGTTCTGCAGTTACACATGAATTACATAGTAGGTCTATAACCTATTTCTTTCTAAGAATTAATTATATAATTGGTTAAGAAATTCGTTTCTTTCAAATGGAGATACGAGAATCCCATGACAAATTCCTAAAAAAGAATTAAATAAAAATGTTTAAAAAACACATTTTACCAGACTTTTCTCAAACCAAGCAAGCATTCAAAATTGGTGAAGTATATTTTACTAAGAGTAGGACAAAAGCCCACTCTAACTTTCCAAAGGTAGTACAAAAGCCCACCATATTTTACTTAATTAGGACAAAAACCCATTAGATATTTGACAAGTAAACATTAAATACCGACTGAATACATTAGAAACGCAGTAAATTTAAAACTGAACAAAGAACATTTATTATGCAATATACCTACAGTTACTATATTCCACAGTGTGTTTTGATAGAGTTGATGTGTATAAGCAAGAAAAATCAACTAATAATGCTAATTTACTAATGTAATATGCAACACAATACGTTTGCAGAAACCAATACATAGTCATTTAGAGGTGTATCCTGCAACCTTTTCTAGGGTAGCAGGTTTTTTACATATTAAAAGCAAACCAAAAGTTTATTTCCAAATTACGAAAGCTTCAATAAGACAATAAATATAAACATATTACATACGTACATAAATACATATATTATTATTATTATTATATTTTCAGTTTGTTACCTTTTTAAAAACCTGGGTCTTGAAAGTGCGTGAATTTAAAACTATAGCTTGTGGGAAATGTAAAAATAAGTTAAGTCAAAAGAAATCGGAAACTGTTTATGAAAGTCAATGAGTTTGACTGTGTTTATCTTCTACTCTTATATAAGAGTTCAGATAAGTGACTTTCTGGACATACTACTACAAGTAGTCATTAAATTTTAATTCTAAAAAATAATTTTCTTACGAAAGCAGGACATAAGAAAGAATTTTTAGAAATATGTATCGCAAAAAGGGTGGGGTAAGATTTTTTTAAAGGAATAGTGTATCTCGCAAATCTCTGAAGCTAGTAAAATGAAACTTGCCATATAAACTTTCTACTGAAAAATCAACTGAAAATTCAACACATAAAAGGGAAAGAACAAAGGGGTCTGTTTCTTTAATGTTCGAATTCCCCATTTCTTATTCAAAAAATATTTATAAGGTAAGGAAAGATTTGCTTAAACTGGATGCGTGAAACTCTGGTATTTGAATTTTTAACTAAAAGTAATCAAATATATATTTCAGTGTCTTGAAAATTATACTTCTAAGAAGGAAGGAGGGTCAATTTCTATATTAAAATTTATGAGATTTGGGCAAAAAACTCTTTTCCTTTAGGTCTCGGTTCATCCAGTTTTAGCAAATGAGAATACAAACTGGATGATTAATTAGGTTCTTTTAATTACTTAGCATGTTGACATAGTTTATTTTTTTTTTTAATGTGTTTTCTTTCACATTCTATTATAAACATTCTTAATTTGCTGTAATTATTAAACACGTTTAATAAACATACAATAAATATGAGTGTAAAAATAATTTACTTCAAATCAGCACAAAGATTGCAAAATTTATGACGTATATAACTCAAATACAACCTTATATTACTAATACGAGATCAATGGAGTTGAAATAGAAAGAAACAGACATTATGAAAGATCTGGGAATCACATTTGATAGGCAGTTAAAATTTTGTGACCATACAAATGCTATCATGCAAAGAGCTAGAAAGGACAATAGGCTTTATTTCTTTATTATTTCAGAACGATAGAATATGTACACTCATGTCCAAAATTATTGTCGCATGTTTATAAATATGTTGTTGTAGGAATATAATTTGATAACGAATTCACCCGGTATTTCTTACAATGTTAGTATGTGTATAATTAGTAAAGACATGTATGTGGCAAATTTCATGTCAAAATAGCAGCAAATAAGAACAATAATACGAAAATAAAACTTTCTTGTCCATTTAACAACATTTTGTTTCACTCATTATAATTTTCGTATTTATAATTCTTTTCCTATAAAATTTATAACAAATATACATTTCCCGATTATACACATAGTACCAGTATTAAAAATACCCTACAAAATCATTATCAAATTATATTCTTAAAAGAAGGCAGTTATGGATATGCGACAATCATTTTGGACATGAGTGTGCTTATACAAATTACTTGTAAGCACTAAGCTAGAATCTGGTTCTGTAATATGAAACAGTATGTCTAAAACTTTGATTAACAGGTTGATAGACAGTATTCTTGGCACGGACGCGATGGTAGCGTCACAAGATATTTTTAGGTCTAGTGATGTTTAGGTCTTGTGCCGTTTGGGACTTGTGCCGCGAAATGATTTTTAGGTCTTGTGCCGTTTCGGACTAATGCCATTTAGGACTTGTGCCGCGAAATGATTTTAGTTCTTTTGTCATTTAGGACTTGTGCCGCGTCCCCACTCCCACCACTTCATTTTCCTACTTTACCCTGCAAACCAATATGGTCCGTTATGAAAGAGGATTTGTCTGTCAACAAATACCTTCAAGCGCTTAAAATATCTGATATCAATAGTCAATCTCTCTTGAGTATATTCAACGTATTTCTTGCGTTATTCTCTCCTCTTGACATGCACCTCAATTAGTTAGTGAAACATGGTTGAAACCTTCCTTAGATGACAATCTGGTTAGATTCCTTGGTTTACGGTATATAGAAATAATAAAATTAATAAAAGAGAGAGTGGGGTAGGTTTACCAATAAAGATTTTTTCTAACTCAGATAACGCAACAGCCAATGAAACTAAATACTTATTAGTAGAAATAAAAGTCGGTATACAATAGGCATTAGGCTCACAAGGAGACTTACGGAAGTGTCACTCACCGATTTGAGTAAAGTTTTGCATACTTGTAGAACATCGAAAAATAATCGAAGAGTATTTTGTTATTTCGGTAACAGTTTGGGTTTAAGGGTAGAAACCACTCTTTGCGGTTCCGATCACATAATCGATACAATCAAAGAAAACAAAATAACAGGCATGGTATTTTTAGATTTTTCAAAAGCCTTCCAGAGACTTGACTTCCACATAGTATTAACTAAACAAGTTCTTATTTTAAATTTTCCTCTAACGCTATTACTTAGATACAATCATATTTATTCAATTGTAAGCAAGCAGTAATGACAGATGATGATTCATCTTAATGGATATGTTTACAACAAGGGGTACCACAAGGTACATTACTTGGTCCTCTCTTTTATGTATTATATATGCTCATGATCTTCTAAACGCTATAAGACATGCAAAAAATCATCTATACGTTGATGACATCCAAATTTATGTTTCAGAAAATCCATAAGATATTTGAGAAGCATTAACAAAATAAAATTATGACATGCAGGAAATCGAGATGTGGTCAAAAGAATACACACTAGAAATCAACACGAACAAGTCTTACATTATTTTCATTAGACCCAAGAGAATTATTTCAAAAGCGAATTTCAATTATTTCCAAACGTATTAGTAAATAACGTAATAATACCTGTTGTTGATAATGTAAAATATTTAGACTCTCTTTTTATAAACATTTGAATTGGGAAAGTCACGTTGACCATACATGCAGAAACGCTTTCACCTCTCTTCATTTCATAGGTATACTGAAAATAGTTCTACAATTGCCATAACAAAATAAATAAGTTAACTAATGGGAAGCTTAGTGCTACCTAGAATAGAATATTGCAATAGAATAGACTGCAAAGAATTCAAAATGCCTCCGTCCGTTCTATGTTTAACTTTAAATATTAGAAATTCATTTAATTAGCTACTTTCCAAAGCTGAAGTGGATGAAATTGAAGATATAACGTAGATACATATTACATATTGACAACTTTATACAAGATATCAATTAATAGAAAACAGAGTACCTAATATCGCGTTTTCAATATGAGCACGAATCTCATCAATGCAAGACCAAGAGTAACGGAACGTCACTACTTTCTCTGCCTAGGCATTCCATTAAATTCATTCATTGTCAAATTATGGAATGGCCCGTCAGATGATATTCGAAAATCATCCTCGACATCCATGTTTAAAAATCAACTCAATACTTATTTTGGGACGTATTCTATCTAATACATGGTAATTACTCTTATTATTATTTTTTCTTTTTTTGTTTTTAAATGTTTTTATTTGAAATGTGTTCTCTTTTCAATGTTCTTCCAGTAGTCGGTATTTTTTCTTTTCTTTTATTTTTATTGCTATTGTTGACAATGAAACCATGTATAGCTTAGCTCATGAATCTCTACCGCGATTGACGCCAACGAAGAATTTCCTCCAAGACAGATACTATTTAATTATTTTAAGTATTATACTTAAGTTACTTCAATATTATCTGTCTTGGAGGAAATTCTTCGTTGGCGTCAATCGCGGCAAGAGATTCGTGAGCTAAGCTATACTTAAGTTACTTCAGTAGTATCCATCTTGGAGGAAATTCTTCGCTGGCGCCAATCGTGGCAAGAGATTCGTGAGCTAAGCTATGCTTAAGTTACTTCAATAGTATCTGTCTTGGAGGAAAGTCTTCGTTGGCGTCAATCGCGGCAAGAGATTCGTGAGCTAAGCTATACTTAAATTACTTCAATAGTATCTGTCTTAGAGGAAATTCTTCGTTGGCGTCAATCGCGGCAAGAGATTCGTGAGCTAAGCTACACTTCTACACTTACGTTACTTTAATAGTATCTATCTTGGAAGAAATTCTTCGTTGGCGTCAATCGCGGCAAGAGATTCGTGTGCTAAGCTATACTTAAGTTACTTTAGTAGTATTTATCTTGGAGGATATTCTTCGCTGGCGCCAATCGTGGCAAGAGATTCATGAGCTAAGCTATGCTTAAGTTACTTCAATAGTATCTGTCTTGGAGGAAAGTCTTTGCTGGCGTCAATCGCGGCAAGAGAGTCTTGAGCTAAGCTCTATTAGACCGAGTGGAAAATAAGACGAAACCTTAGCTCAGTCTTTAATAAATTGCAATCGAAATTGAATATTATATGGAAAAATTTCTTGTATTGGATTGTCACTTTGGATCAAGAATGGATCAGCTACAAAAATCGTAAACAATCAGGACAGTGGTTGGACCTTAATTAAAGACCAGGACGTTTTACAAAACTCCTAGATTATGTTTTTGCTGATATAGTAATCTATGGTGGGGTTGACACATCATATCTTTCTCAATCGAACCGAAACCACTACTACAAGTTGTTGCATTTAATGAAATGCACAGCAAATTTGCCCTCACGTTGCAAGACAATGTCCGCGCAGATGTTGCTGGAAGGACATTGCAAATTTTCCATGAGTTGCAGTATGAAACTCTTTCCCACCCACCGTATTCTCCTGACATCTCACCTTTCGACATCTCGAGCACTTCTTGGGAGGAAAAACCTTCCCTGATGAGCAGATGGTGAAATGTACAGTTGCAGATGTTTCTCTATAGCAAATTCGAGACTTCTCTCCTTACAGAGTCCAATCCTAAGCTGAGGAATGATAAAAGTGTGTGGTTGCAGGGAGTGATTGTTTTCATTAACCAACTGTTAATTTTTGTTTTTCTTGAAAATGACACACTTGGGGCAAAACTTTCACTGGCATTAACCTAATAAATGACATACATTTGTAATGAAGTTCAAATATTTTTTTTTTTCTGTTGGTACTGGCATACATAACGAAAATGTTTGTTATATTTTTCTCATTAATCGTCATGAAATAA
The DNA here is from genome assembly GCF_964235325.1 of Thermobia domestica. Lineage (NCBI taxonomy): Eukaryota > Metazoa > Arthropoda > Insecta > Zygentoma > Lepismatidae > Thermobia > Thermobia domestica. The sequence goes on along the minus strand of NW_027656110.1, from coordinate 110,730 downwards.
AAAAAAAATTACAAGTAAAACACGCAAATAAACGTTACTGAATGTAAGTGGACATTCAACACGTATATGGATATTTAAAAGACAAAATGTGAACCTTTGTTCTTATATTTAAAGCACATTATAGGTATTGCACAATGGTGTACGACTTATTAGAATACTGGTGGTTAGTTGCAAAATTCATGAAACGAAATTAAATATTTGAGTTTTATGTCCCATGGTTATGCCGTGTGGGCTCAAGGAGATGGTGATAATGAGAAATGAATGAAATGATGGAATGAAGAAAGGAAGGAAACGGGAGAACCCCGAGAAAACCCACGCACACAGTGTTTGTACACTACAAAGTTCACTTGGAGCGGGCTGCGATCAATCTATGGACCCCGCACACCAGAGGTGAACGCTCTACCACTGAACCACCGCAGCCATTTTCAAAATTTAGATTAGAATGAACGTTTATATTTGAGCAGTATATGATTAGCAAAGAAATGTAGATGAAAATGTTCTGTCCTGAAAATAAGCTCCTATACAAAGTATTTTAGTGGGTTTGTATTTCTTCTATCCTAAGACTATTGAAAATACTATAAATACTTAACAGTGACGAAGAATTATTTATCTAGATCTCTAGATTAGCATCATGTAGATGATTGATACATCTGCATGATCTATATAAAGGTTAAACTACGTTTTGATTACTATTTACAATAATATGGATGAACTGACTTTCGAACATTCACTATCACTTAGCATAATGCGAATTTGAATTTTATTGTTACGCGGTTTTTATTATTACATGCACAATGCATTCAATTAGTCCCAGGACATAGATTTACGGTCCTATGTCTGTGAGCAATAGTCAATTCATGTAGATTCAAATGTACTGAAAGTAGTGAACTGATGAACATGCATTAATGATGCCACAAACATTTAATTACGGATAACTTTAACTAGGATAGTGGATCTATATGTACGTAAAGCGTCAATGAATGAACTCTTGTAAAATAACCGCTTACTTATCGTTAGGACATTACTAAGAGAAACCAATTTAGAACAACTGACTTTACTTCATGTTTAAACAATACTAAAGTACTTGCTTTAGAACTGAGCAAATGGAAATGAACTAGTGCAACAGAGAAGAGGAGATTAGTTCTGGCAAACTGTGCCACAAAACTTTTGTCTGTCTCCGTGTATTTAACATTCAAACTGCGATAACAGTGACAAAAAGATTAAAAGCAATATGAGAAACCATTTTGCGCCATTCAGCGGAGAGTCCATCAAACCATTACCCCACACCTCATTATCATTACACAACAGTTTAATAGGACTGCGAAAAAGCAGTGTTACATGACACTTTTGACTGGTTTATTCGGACATAAGATAAATCGAAATGACATATATATATATATATATATATATATATATATATATATATATATATATATATATATATATATATATATATATAACACAAAAAACGTAGAAATAAACTTTTTAACTTTGGTTTATAGTGTTCGGAAAGTGTAACCTGTTCTATAGTCAGTCTTCGTTTGTTTTATACAAGTTTCTTTTTGACGACCTAAATACACAATAAACAAAGAACATTACTGCTAGAATTCAATAGGTTTAAAAAATGACTATAAAAGAATATTATCAATGAAGTTTGTGAGTTGATTAGGTTTCTTCAAAGCTAATAAAAAGAGTAAATATATAGATAGAAGCAAAGGTTGTAACAGCGACCGATATAATTTACAATGACCTATTTTCGCTGAATGAAATGAAACAATGGTTGTCTTCCATTTTGTTATAGGAGCAGATAGTCCTCGGAGACAAGCTATATCTATGCATTAAAAAACTTCTTCTCAGAAAGTTTGTAATTTTAAAATATACAGGCTGGTCCAAAAGTGTGAAACACCCAAATAAAATCCAAACGGTTCAGAACTGAGAGAAAAGGAAAAAAAAACTAATGATAACTGACGAGAGGGAAAATCTTTTGAGACATATAGCACCATCGCCTACTGCGGGTGGAACGTTTCGCGAATGATGACAACACAGCAGTGGATTCGCTTCGTCCGTCGCTGTGCGATGCCTGCCTGATTTTGGTTTGTTATCCACCGACCTTGTTTCCTTAAATTTCGCTATAACTCTTCACACTGCACTATGGGAAATGGGTTCCCATTCTGGGTGAGGAGCGTTGAAATCGTCTGTCTGCTTCTGCGCTCTACTGAGATTAACATGATGTCTATCCGCTCATCTCTTGTTAGTGCCATTCCGTGTTTCGTCGTCTGAAACAAAAGAAAATCGGTTAAAACTTTGCAACAGTTGGTCGTAGAGCCAAAAGCATTTCACCACTGAATTCCTAAAAAAATATTCAGTCCTATTTGATGTATCATACTATAGGATTTCTATTTTTAAAAGTTCCCGCCATTTCAAGATGGCGGCCAATGGTGCCACATGTCTCTAAAGATTTTCCCTCTCGTTTGTTATCATAACTTTTTTTCTTTTTTCCCAATTCTGAACGGTTTGCATTTTATTTGGGTGTTTCCACACTTTTGGACCACCCTGTATATTACACTATAATACTTAGGTAGTTCGAAATTGAATTTAAGTATCATTTACTAAGGTGTGCAAATTTAAATTTATAAACCAACAGGCATGCCGTTTTTATCAAACGAATCAATATCCGAACTAATGGCATGGTAGTAGACTATAATTCATCTCTCTTGCAGGCGAGATATGGTGGTGGGGAATGGTGCACATTATGAATAGTGTTGTAAATGAGACTAGAATTTACTTATCTTTTCTTGAAAACGAAAGAGGCATTTTAAAATTCGAGACGAGAAATTTCTTGAGTCTCATTGGCAAGAAAATTTATCTGTCTTAGATGTCAAACGCTGTTTTAATGTTACATAAATCAATATCAATATAATATCAATAAATCAATAAATCAATCTACATATTATATCAATAAGGTACTTGCGGCAAATAAAGCCCACCTAAGAAAAATTGCTTCATTACGTAAATACTTATAATGTAATAAACATAAATTGATATGCATTTTATTAAGAGTCTTCATCCCGGCGAAATTAAAACACCGCTAATTTTACAGTAATTATGTGATATCTTCAAATAGATAAAAAGATAATCGAAATGTGGAACAAGAGCGCCCTAGACAATATTATTTTACATGAGAAACCGTTATCACGACTCACTAATCTGCTTTCGATTTCGAGCCATTTTAAAAATCGGCATTTATTTTCGCGTTTCTAAACAGCTGAAAACGGAAAGCCACTAGGTGACTTGTGATAACAGTACCTCACGCAAAATAATATTGTCTAGGGCGCTCTTGTTCCATATTTCAATTATATTTTATCTATTTGAAGATATCACATAATTACTGTAAAATTAGCGGTATTTTAATTTCGCCGGGATGAAGACTCTTAAGGACATTTAGTAACAATATGGATATGAAATAATAAGGATATAGGTAATCTTCCATGTGTTATGCAGTCGTTAGTTAAGTCGTGGCAACTAACTGAATTTTAAAGAATAAGCTTGGGCATATAATATACAAATCACCATTGAAAACAGATTTCACACTAAATTTCAACAATGTTTACACTTGGTAACACTTGTAGCAAATGAATTCCTCATTATCGGCGTCGACCAAGACAATGCATACGTCATATACCCATACACCTCACCGTTTACAGCTTCACATGTCACCGATCCATTATTTGGCGCATAATGAACGATATCACGATACCTCAAACGTTCAGAACTGCACAAAAATGTGCTTAGAATATACCCAAAAACAGTGGCAGGAGCCATTCGCATGCATTATAATTGGAAATTTCATTATGGAAGACACCAATGTAGAACTCGAAATTGCTAACCCCATAGTCAGCAACTAGGCCCGAACATAATAGACCGCCCTACTACAGAGGCTGGCATTGGCCAAGAAAGAATAACAAACCAACACACATTCAAGTTGCCAGTTTCTAAGTATTTAACAACGTATGTATGTTTTATAAGATAATGGGGACTAGTAGATTTTTGGTGCGCCTTATTTACCGACCATGTACTCGTCATTTTATAAATCATTATTTACAAATACGTTTCGGACTAAAACGAAATAACCACCTAGGTACTATCCCAAATACTAAACACTATGATAATCACAAATGTACAAGATATTTCGCGTTAGCTTTATTCTACACACAAAAGATGAATTTATCTTGCCTCCGTAAATTATATCAAAACATGGAAACTGACTTCTCGATGGTTCAATACTGCCAGCGTTCCGTCTAACCAGGGATAGGAAGACGAGCTCTTGCAAGCAGATATTGTATGAGTAATTGCTACTTGTGGCATTGTCAGATTTCTTCTACAGTGTTTCTAACATAGGAAATTTTGCACTGGACCTTATTTCCATCCGGGCCTTATTTGCCGCAAGTACCTTATATTGTCAATATCAATAAATGAATATCATTCAATTAATAATATAAGAACTATTAATAGATAAAGTAATTGTACAAACATAATGAAGAGTATTTATCAACGTTTAAAGATTCGCAAGTCATTGCAAAATATAGGAAGGGCAGTCAGAAAGTTTCCTTGTATTTTATTGTAGCTCTTTATTACCACAATACACACATTTATTTAAGGTGGATCACCACTCGGAAGTCAGTACATATTTTAGCTCATTCCCATAACTACTGTGCAATGAAACGTTACACATTATAAATATTGTACTATAAGGTAAAGTTATGTATCAGCTACTATACAAGACACTAATTCATTTAATTGTGTCTTCTGATATCGAAAAAAGTAACAAATAAAAGAAGATATTTGATTCGTTTCATAATGAGCACACAAGATGGCACTTACTGTTAGGTGTTACTAGAAGTGCTCAATTTTATGAAATGTTTATTTGAATGTGTAAAGTACTTTCAAGTAACGAACTTATTACGAAATAGATATACTGTTTGGCCGTTTTTCGTGTTATGTTTCACATTTTATTTAATTAATTATTTACATTTAAGGAAATAGATTTTGAGAAGAAACTTGCCCAGAACGCCATAATGCGTTGTTGCTAAATTTGTACGTTTAATTCCTGGATTCTAGCGTTGCAATTCGAGAAGTGGAACTTAGCTGTGAATTGCGTATAAGGGTCGAAATCTAATTTCTCCAGTAAGTATACAAGCAGAATTTCTAGATTACTACCTTTATTATCTGACACCAGTAAACACTCGACACTAACTGGCAATTCCGCACTATTCAAGCACTGTTTAGCATAACACCGAGAACACCTAGTGATCCACCTTAATCGCCTTCAAAGTAGGAACCTTCGGAACATACACACTTGCTGCAAGGCTCTTGCGATTACTGAAAACACCGACGAAAGGTCTCCTTCGGTATCTTCCGAAGTTCAGCCGTTGTCTTGGTTTTGACGTCTTTTACGGTGATGAAACGGGTACCGATTATGTTTTCCTTAAAGTATTGTCACCTGAATACTGCCTTTAAGGCTGTTTTTAAAAAATGTGTCTGAAGCGGATTTTTCTAATTCGTATAAAAAACTTGATGCTGGCTCGAACTGCTACAATGCACCACTTGATCACCACATATTCCTTTGTTTTGCTACACTACTTATAAACTGATTGTTATGACCTATTCACACTTGACATATTCATAATTAGGGCATCTAAAGACTGTACTGTACAAGATTCGTTGTGATTGCGTCATAAATGCCAAAAGCACAACAGCATTCCGGGAACTTTTTGACTGCTCTTCGTACTCCAATAATAAACAAGGCTTTAAGAGTCTTCATCCCGGCGAAATTAAAATACCGCTAATTTTACAGTAATTATGTTATATCTTCAAATAGATAAAAGATAATCGAAATGTGGAACAAGAGCGCCCTAGACAATATTATTTTACATAAGAAACCGTTATCACGACTCACTTATCTGTTTTCGATTTCGAGCCATTTTGAAAACCGGCATTTATTTTCGCGTTTCTCAACAGCTGAAAACGGAAAGCTACTAGGTGACTTGTGATAACGGTACCTCACGCAAAATAATATTGTCTAGGGCGCTTTTGTTCCACATTTCAATTATCTTTTATCTATTTGAAGATGTCACATAATTACTGTAAAATTAGCGGTATTCTAAATTCGCCGGGATGAAGACTCTTAATGTTGTTGTGTCATAGCTTTCGTGGACACTCTTGTGACGCGGAAGGATTTTGATAACTTCTAGATACCATTGAGAAAAAAAACATCAGGGAATAATTTTTGTACATAAACTTTCAAAACGAGACAAGAAACGCTTTCCTAGAATCGAGACGAGACGAGAAAATATTATTCTGGTCTCGTCTCGCCTCGTGGGCAACACTAAAGCGTGAGGGTTGATCTTGCATGATAATGTCTCCATTTGTATCTAACTGATCCGAATTCTAGCCTGGGTCAGGTTCGAAAGCTCTTTCCTTCATAACCTCGGTTTTGTAAAACAGAAAATCTCAAAATAATCATAATATGTGACCTAAAATGATTTTGCTGTCTCTTAGCAAAATGATATCAGCACCAATCAGCATCGTTTGCAAAGAAAACGTAAACAGAAAATTTGGTTAAGGCATAATTTTGCTCAGGCATTGAGATTTTAGTTCTAGTGTAATGTTGTTATTCATGGTCATAAATTTTTCCGCTACTTTTGAACAAGCATAGGAAACACAATTTCAGTAAGAATGTAATATTATTCTATGTAAATTTAAGTAATGAGTTATTTTTCTTTCTTTATTTTCTCTTTCTGTTTTCTTTATCTTTCTTTCCTTCTTTTTCCTTTCTTTCGGAGCTTCTTCGTGGCTAAGCGGTTAGCGTACGCGCCTTTGACGTGAGAGACTCAGGTTTGATTCCCGACGGGAGGTCATGTGGTTCGGATTCCACGTTAATCAGTAGGTCCCGTCTAAAATAGCCTCGATGCTGAAAGGAAGGTTTAACTTAAAACCAACTCTTTTCTTGCGTTCTTTCTTTCATTCATCATGTATAATCCAACAGATCTCAACACGTCCTTTATTTTTTGGACACAGGGCATTGAACCAATATTAAAGTTTTTAAAACGTCATTAAGACTCACAATTTTAATATTAAATAGATTCAGCTTCAACATACGCTATAAGAACTTCAGTAAATATGTCATCTTCCAGCAAGATAGTACATCTTCGCACATTCCGTTTCATTTATAGTGTTGTCCACGAGACAAGATTCTGCTCTCTCTCGTCTCAAAAGAGTTCCGTGAAATCGTTGTCTCGTAAAGTATATATGTTTCTATTGGAAGAGCTGTCTCGTCTCTATCTCGTCAGAAATATTCTGTCTCGTCTCGTCTCGTGGGAAACACTAGTTTTTGAATTGTTAGAATGGTCGAGTTTGTCCGATTCCACAAACAAGACAATACTCGATATTTTTCTTCAGAGAATTAACTTTATCATACCAAAGCGCAAAACAGCCGATTTCACGAGGCGTGTAAGGAAAGTAAGTACCGTTAAAAAAAAAAAAACTAGAACAGGTTTGTTCAAGTCACATTTATTTGTACACGAAAGAGCATATCTTAAGCTATTTTTCGACATAGTTTCCACCAATGTTCAAACACGTGTCAGAGTGGGTGACCAGCTTGTCCAAATCTTCCTCAACGAAACATCCCGCCAGTATCCAGCAAGTACGCGCCGTTTCATCAGAACACCGACAGCAGCGCTAGTGACCACCCGCCGTACAGCCCCGACTTGGTGCCGTCTGACTACCACTTGTTCTTGCACCTGAAGCGCGAGCTCGGCGGCAAGTGCTTTGACAGTGATGACGACGCAAAAAAAAAAAAAAAAAATGCTGTGGAGTTATGGTTGTCTTCACTGGCGGGATGTTTCTTTGAAGGTCACCCAATATGGCAGGTGCTTGAACATTGGTTGAAACCATTCCGAAAAAATAGTTTAAGGTGTGCTCTTTCATGTAAAAATAAATTTGACTTTAAAAAAAACCTTTTTCAGTATTTTTGTTTTCGAAATTGTACTTACTTGCCGAACACGTCTCATACATAATAATAATAATAATAATAATAATAATAATAATAATAATAATAATAATAATAATAATAATAATAATAATAATAATAATAATAATTATTATTATTATTATTATTATTATTATTATTATTATTATTATTATTATTAAGTCCAACGTCCTACGTCTATGTACCGCGGATAAAGTAGACGGTGATAATGAAACGGGTGATAGAAGTGGAATGACAAAAGCGGAGGGGCGAAACGGCCTTTGTCCACCTCAAATCCCACTTGGCTAGATCTGAGATCGAACCAGGAATACTATGCGACAGATGCAAGCACTTAAACGGAGAGTGGCTAAAATTGCTTTCCTGTCGTCACTCAAAATATTTATCGTTATTTTCTGCTTTCATTTTGTCTAAGGAAATTTTATGATCAGCCAATAGTAATTTTATATGTATATTATTAAATATGTTTTTTTTAAACTATTTTCTGATGTACTTCAAAAAATGAAACCTTCTCTCCGCGCTCAATTTTAAGATGTTTAATACCCAGACTGGCTTTAGGAGGTGTGTGACCCAATGTGGGAACAATTTTGATCAGCCTTAAGTTATTAGTCAAGTTGCAATGCATTGTTTGTTCTTGACAAGTCGAGAGTATTGCATACTCTAAGGCAAAGTCTCTTTAGGCGTGGAGTGCAAATTGGGTGCAATCGGGTTAAGTCCAGCCTTGTTAATACGTGTTTATTTTTTAACCCATTAATTTATATGGGAAAAAATTTCACATTAAAACAAATTATAGATAACGAAGTTTACTTTTCACAAAGTAAGGGACATTCACGAGTAAATATATAGGATGGTGCAGAGAAACAGAAAATTTTGCACTGCAAAAAATAGTTGTTATTTCAACCACATGCCTATGTGTTAACACAATTGTGTTAAAATATAACACAAACAGGTGGTTAGAAAAACTCAGTCGCCATTTGGAGTAGTGTCAAATGCCGGTAGTTGAAACGACACACAGCCTGTGTGTTAAATTAACACAACTGTAGAATCTTCGGTGTTGTTTTCTGCGTGATTGCCAAATATGCTGGCCATCTAATTATAAAGGCTGCACAGGAAGCTACAGTGAAACACAGTAGAAAGAAATACTTAAACAGATCCAGATATTCACAAAATTTCAACGTGCAAACCGCATGATGTGTTCTCAATTGTTTCATATAATATTTCTGAAGAAATATGTCAACAGCAAAAAAGAACACCGTATTGCGGTGTCACTTCTAGACTGTACTAGAGCTCACCAGTCAACATCGGGGACTGTTTCAAAAATGACGGAAAACCAGTAGAAACACGATTAAGAGACAAACATACTATAAGGATATAGGTAAGAGTTTCCTATCATTCTTGAACAAGTTGGTGAAGGTTGTGTTTCGAACCTTCAAGAAATACTTCACAATAAGTGTTGGGAAGGACGACAAAGAAATTTATGAAGATTTTTTAAATGAAGTATTCTGTAGTTTACTATTCTTATTTTAAAAGTAGAATCTTCGGTAATCGTAAGCATACACACCACAAGCTTTTCCAACACAGAAAAATGGTTCCATCAACACCACACTTGGAGTTATTTCAACACCGAAATAGGGTCGTAGTAACACAGAACTGGAGTCGAACTAACAACAAAATCACTGTTAATCAGGTGGTCTGACTTTGAATTTTAACACAGAGAGTGTTGAATTAACACCAAAATAGTGTTACTTACACGGCTTTGACCTTGAGTCATGACACAGATTATGTGTTGAAATAATAAGAAAATGATCTTGAAGTAACACAGTAATTGTGTTTTATTAATACTTGACATGGTGTAATATTAACACAAAATAATTAACACACTACACACTGTGTTACTTTCTTTGTGTTGGTGCAACACCGCCACAAGTAACACTCAGCACTTTTCCCCACACTACCGACCCTGAAATAGTGTCGAATCAACACCGAAACTATTAACAGATCCGAATTTAACACCGATTGTGTCTTAAAAAACATGTAACACACCACCTCTGTTAAACGCTAACACCGCATAGTGGTAGTCACGCTGGAACCACTGCCCTGTGTTAAATTAACACAATCATTTTTTACTGTGTGAATCTAGAACTAGCAACACTGTATGGGGGCATTTGTTTGGGACCGATAAGACAAGATAACATTGAGAAGACTTTGCCATTTAGTAATAATGAAGCATTGAAGCTGTGCGGAACGTGTGTATGCTATGAAAGCATTTGATAAGAACGGTGACATTCTATGGCGTCCGAGATCCCGTGAACTCAGCGTGTGTGATTTCTCTCTGTGTCAAATCTATGAGGACATTTTGAAGAATATATCGTACACGTCCTGCAAATATCGTTGAACTGAAATTAAACGTTAAAGAAGGACTCACCGGCGTTCCTCAAGACGTAATATACTGAGCATTGCAGCGAATTTCCAATATCATAATGAGGATGTATACTTGAATGGATTATATCTTTCCGACGTGAAGTACCATAGCTAATGTCATTGTTGACGGTTAAGGGTTAATTCTCTACATGTATCTCAATTATTTCCTTTGTTGATTAGTGCATTAGTAAAGCAAACACAATGGACTTCTTAAAAAGAAAGAAAAAAATGAAATAATTATTCTGTCCTCACTTTAATGAAAACTTTACGAAGTAAATAGCAATTCTTATGATATTTTTCCCTGCAAGTTATTTACTGTGCTTTGGAGGTGTAATATCTTTCCATCTGGAAGTATTATTAGGACCTCGAATGCTTAAATGATTTCAATCGTTCTTAAACAGAGCCTGGAAGACAAATCTTTCAGAGCCCGTTTTACCAATACTGTGTATTTAGTATTCAGCAACTCATTGCATTGTATCTTCTTGATTTTGCTTTCTGTACAATGTATATTCTGTCTCTTTATCTCCCTCTTTCTCACATCCCTCTCTCTCTGTGTCTGTCCTTTGTTTAGCTCCACCCACCTCTTGTCTCATTTCCGTGGGCTCTGTTCTGCAGTGGTTCATTAGTTAAAACGGACGGAACGGAAGCCGGGCCAAGAAGGCAAGACTATTGTTGTTCGTCCCACAATAAAGACAACGTAATACAGTGTTGCCAATCGTAAGGAAAGAGAAAGACAATAGTTTTGTGGGACGTGGACGAGAAAGAGAAAGAAGATGAAGCATTTTTGTGTTTCCCTTCCCCTACTGTTAGTTTTGTTTTCTGTTTCGTTCTCTTTTTTTATTTCCTTAAGGGGGAAAAGAGAAAAAAAATAGAATTAAATTTGAGGAACAGAAGTTCTTTTCTTGTGAATGACTGGAATCAAAAACTAAAGGAGAAAAATCAATGCTGTTTTTCGTTTTTCTTAGCCCTTGTTACATTGAAAGGATACATTACTTTATTTGTAAATATTTTCATTTGGAAAAATATTATTTGCTATTATTACTTCTTTGATTTCTATCAGTAGACTGTAGTTCCTAATATTAGTTTTGAATCAGAATTTGACAAAACTTCTGTGTTCACTGTACATGGATGGATATAATATTCACATTCAAGTTAAGGATAGGCTACGTGGTGTGTAAAGTTAATTCTGCCAAAGCCACTTAACTTTAGAAGAATGAAGATTATCAGACATAACTTTCTTAGCACAATGTCATAAAGAAGCGTTAAAAGAATGAATATTTTCAGATGTAACAGATTCTTAATACAATGTGATAAAGTAACTTTAACGAATGAACGTTTCCAAACATAACTGATTCTTAGCACAATATGATAAAGAAGCATTAAAAGAATGAATGTTCTCAGACATAACTGTTCTTAGTACAATGTGGTAAAAAAAAAAACGTTTAAAGAATGAACGTTTTCAGATATAACTTATTCTTAACAGAATGTGATAAAAAAAAACGTTAAAAGAATGAACGTTTTCAGATGTAACTGATTCGTAACACTGTATGATAAAGAAGCGTTAAAACAATGAGAATTTTCAAATACAACTGATTCTTAGCACAATGTGAAAAAAAATTAAAAGAATGAACATTTTCAGACATTTTAGCACAATGTGATAAAGAAGCTTTAACCCTTTCGGACCCAGGTCATTTTTGGTGTTTTCCTACATTTTCAGTTAGTGACTTATTGCTCAAAAACTATTTACTCGATTGATATAGTTAAAGCCTTGTATTTTAGAAGAAAGATGTGGCTATTTCCTGGTGTGAGTTACACTGTAGTGTTGCCAACGGGAGGGAAATTATTGAGTGAAATGTAGGGCTGAAAATTCACAAAAAATTCCCTAACCGGATTTCAAGATTTTTTGTAGCTGGCATCAAGGTTGCCACATGGGTTCAAGTAACCTAAACAAGTGCTTTCGTGTGTTGACAAGGTACAGGGAAAATCTGAAGTATCTGGCTGCCATACAAAGAGAGAAAGAAAAATCTCTGTCATCATACACATGAAATTTTGAGACTTTTTACGCCTCAGAAGCAAAAAATCAATGCCTATTAAATTTGGGAATGATTGTGTGTTGACGTAAAGAAGTTGCTGCTATCCATTGTTTGAAATGAGTAGGTTTGAGCAAGTAGAATGTTTAGCGAGAAGATTATTTAGTATAATACAGAAACACATTACTTTATTTAGAATTTTTTGTATTTGAAAAGTGAAAATGTAATAGTGTAAGTGTGTGGACTAGTGGATATGATTTAATTGTTTAGATTACAGTACTTTAAATGGTTGGAGCTTTGATTGCAAGTAACACTTATAATTGAGGTACACATACCTTGATGTTTAGGCTTTAGGCTGGAACGACGAATATTTATTGTTGGGCTTTTTTTTTTTTTTTTTTTTTTTAATTGACGTTGGTATTGGCAATTTGGTTTTGTTATAGTTAGTTGACTAATGGCCAACCATCAACAGATGGTTGTTTGTAGTACTTGTAATTTGAGACTAAGAATTTGACTCATGATTTTTGATGTTTGATGATAGACTTTTGATCCATTTTTTATTTTGATTTTATTTAGATTTGTTTTTTTTTTCAGACGATGGAATTTGTTATTTTATGATTTGATTTTGGTTATTTTAGCTATTGGTCAAACTTTTGTTGCAGACCGTATTACATTGTGACCGAATTTCCAGACTATTAATTTTTATGAATTTGAATATTATGCCATATTTGAATTGTGTTAATATTAATAAATGGTTTTGTTACATATTTTAAGCTTACATTTATTTTTTTAATTTTTATTTACATAATCCTGCGAGTTAGCGTCTCGCCAGGATTTTACGAGTAACAAAACATAAACATAACCATGTGTAACTGGTTACACGAATAGACAGATAATAACAAACAATAACACGTGCTATAAATGTTACAATTTAACAATTTTTCACCTAAAATCAGGAATTATTTTTTAGCTGGAAACACTCCCATCAGACTGACACAGCTATCTGATAATAAACCTTGGTACTCCATTAATATATCCTACAGGTATTGTGGCGATATCTAACAAAGTAAGCATGAAATTATATATATATCATTCTACCTCGGAAATTCACCATTTTCTTACCATTTACAGAACATGGTTTATTATAAATCTCAACTGTACTTCCCTTAATTATCGTACTGAAACTTTTTATGGTGCATTGTGTAGGATAAGGACGAAACTTTCAGACAGTGGTACGTTTGTTTGAATGTAGTCAACAAGAGGGAAATAATAAAGATAAAAAGGGATTTTTCCAAAATTTTCCCCTAAAATAGGAATTTTCTGTAGCTGGCAACACTGCTACCAGAAAGATGCAAACTATCTAGTCCGGAAGCCAGACATAGGTTCTGTTGAAAGGCTCGCGAATAGAGAATTTGACTTCTGGAATGTGTTCAGGAATGTTAAAGGACAGAATTTGGCTTGGTCACATAATCATCATCATGTGAGTTTTTTAATATGGCCGCCAATCCTGGCGCCCGCTAGTAGACCCTACCTTTAGAAAAATTGCAGTCCTTGATTTGCACAGCTCCTAATTAGTGTAGCTCTATGAATGATACTCCATTGGAAAGCTGAAGGAACGTATATTCCAAAATAATAAGGTTTATATCCATCAAATACATTTTGCTCAAGAGGCAGACCAAAACAGTCGAATTTTTTACATTATTCCGAAAAAATTAGGAATTACCTAAGCTGGCAATACTGTTGTTTAGCAAACAGCGATTAGACAGCACTAACACATACGATAAACATCTATGTACATTATACGCAAGAATTGGATAGATTTAAGAAAAAAACTAAGGTGCAAAGAATGAAATATCCAATTATAGTATGACATCAGCTGTACCAAAAATATGACCGTAAACACTAGTAGGAGACCATTTTTACATGCCGCCTCCACTTTAAATGGAGTGCACAGATGGATGCACTCCATTTAAATCAACAATAACTCGGTTCCTTCGGAAACATTTCAAGACCTAAATTATCCGTGGTCTAACAACAGCTCGTTTAGAACATTACAAAGCTATATGCGTTTCTCTTTGGACATCTACTTCCCCACTTTCCAAAACGGGTAAATTTGGAAGGATATTATAAAAATAAAAGGGATGTTTAAATATAATACTGATAAATTTACTAGTATAATGGACATGAAAAGGAATTGACAAAGAAATTAAACTGTTTCATATAAAAATTATAAAATTTTTGGTTTATTAAAAGCGTACGTAAGCTCACCAAAAGCAATGACCACATGGCATCCAAGTGGTTGTAAATGTTTAATAAAAATATCTCTCTGACAAAAATCATTATCCTATGCTTTACTTTGGTAGATTTTGGCAACTACTACTTCTGCTACAATCACAAAAGTTGGAACAAAAAATCGCTTTTGCACGGCAAGCAAATACAGTTTCCCGGGTACATTTTTTTTACATTTACAGGGAAACGAGAAGTCCTTTGGTGGTCTATCTGCAAAGATGTAAGGTTGCCATTCACCATCCTGTTCTATGAAACCATAATCAGAAGGATTTAGTACTGGAAAATCCTCAAGAATGTGATAGCAACATTGAGAATGTGATACATTGAAGATAAGCTCGCCTAATATGAAGATGTGAGGAAGATGATATTGATACCAGCTTCGCAAAGTCAATACACTTCATTTAAAGGTATTGTACTTTGCGGCATTCGTCCATTGATCTAGAATTTGGTTTCAATAGCCTTGCACGATAAACTTCTGCATCATGAATCATGATGTTAGTTAACTCTTCCTTTCCAAAGAGTAATAGAAGATGAGGTGACTCTTTATCAAGTTTCAAATCAGCATGTTTAGTGCCAAACTTGATGGTTGTGTCACATCCAGATAAGGAATGTGGAGCAGGAGAATTTCAATTACGGACTTGTTAAAACATGTAGCCATGAAGTGGAATGTATCCTCTTGTAGCACCTTTTCCTTCCATCCTTTTCCATAGCTCTGTTAGTCCTTTACTTTTAAATTCATGGAGATAGCAATACAGTGAACAAGTTAGGACACCTGCGTCTGATGAAGCCACTAAAATCTTTCATCAGTTCTTCAAGCTCTGAAACTAGATCTGGAATGACAGTGATTTGTTGATTGCATAAGCGTATGCTTTTCCCTCCATCAACTTCAAGACCTCCATGGTAAGTGATAACACTGTTTAACTGATCATGCTCGTTTTGAATATAATCAACAAAGAACTTAAGAAGAAGCCAAAAGGCATTCATATCTTTCGTGAGAGTAGTTTTCATGCCAAATATAGTGACCTCAATTGGATCACATGTCATCCTTCTATTTATATCTGGTGATTTAATGCTACCATCTTTGCAGACATCCATTACAATATATATTCTCAAGGAACCTCGAATATTTGAAAAAGTCGCTGTAGTATCTGCTTCACAAGATCTCCAAAAGTTTTCAATGATTTACTAATTGATGTTGTTCTTGCATGAAACATGAAATCAAGGTTACTGCGGGAACAGACGACAGAGTTAAATCCACTGTTGTGACTGCCTGTTGTGGGATTTTGTCTGAAAGCAATTGCATTTTAGAGTTTATGAACTATTTCTGATTTGTTTCTTTCCTGGAGAAAACAATCTTTTTTCAAGAAAAATGAAGTTGACGTAAAATTCCAGCAGAGAAATTGATCGACAGAATATCCTTTTGCCATATCAATATATCTCTAAGCATTAATTGTCTCCTTTTGAGCATCGATTGTTCTTCTTTCAGATTGTATGATACTCTTTCTTAAGTGATGTACTCGAGAGAAGAGACTCGTTATTTTCGATAAAAACTTCATTTCGAGGAATACATTTGAAAACTGCTGAGTACCACATTTATATTTCGTTTACTAATATGTACACTCCCTCATCAGACCACAATGAAACTGACTATATACTGGTTCGGAACAGCGCATCTTGAAAGTTCAACATTGTTGTGTATACAGAAGATAAATCTGTAGCAGCATATGGTAAAACTGGTACACACACTGGTTTCGTTTTGGTAAGAATTTTGTCACACAATAGCGAGTTGAAAGCACTCCAGGAAGGAACACTAGTTATGACCGGGAAACCACTATCAGGAAAGTTTGTTAACTGGAGGAGGCAGAGGACAAGTTCTGACGGTGTACTACATATGTCGTATAGTGGTATCATTTAAGCAGGGGCGAAGTCTTATGGAATGTTTCCACAAGTCCGCAGCTTTTGAAATTGCACTAACTTCTGACATTCTAACACATCAGTGAAAGTTTTATCTCTTCCTCCAAAGTTGAAGTCATCAAGTGTATTGGAAGTTTTGTTTACAAGAGAATTTTGAACAACAGATTTTTCCAGTGTCTGCGTATATTGTGCATAAATGTGTTCGTATCATATGCTTATTTGTTAGTGTTGTCTAGCCGCTGCATGCTAAATAACAGTGTTGCCAGCTTAGAATATTCTTATTGTTTCAAAATAATGTAAACATTCGAATGTTTTGGTCTGCCTCTTGAGCAGAATGTACTTGATGGATATAAACATTATTATTTTGAAACATACATTCCTTCAGCTTTCCAACGGTGGATCGTTCATGGAGCTACGCTAACTAGGAGCTGCACAAAAGCTGTGCAAATCAAGGACTGCAATTTTATTAAATTACGAGCAGGCGCCATGATTAGCCATATTGAAAAACTCACATGAAGATGATTATATGACCAAGCCAAATTTTGTTCTTTAACATCCCAGAACACAGTCCAGAAGTCAAATTCTCTATACGCGAAACTTCCAACAGTACCATGTCTAGCCCCTAGACTAATCTTTAAATAAACATTGCACTACTAATATATATTCTATTATGATATACCTATACTAATATAGGTACACCACTATAATATCCTATAATTTTGATGGTGATATTTAAGAAACAAAGTTTCTAATTACAAAAAATAGATTACGGTAAACAGAAAAGTAGGGGAAAACTAGAAAAATCAAGGGTGAGAACCTAAGTACGAATTTTTCGTGCTCCCCCTAATCACGCCATGTTAACGATCTGTATCTCCTTTTCTTCAGTAAGGACCAATGTTCGACTGGCGTGAGTTGACTTTCGCTCGGACGTATAGGTACGGATTTTTACCTCTCTTCTTATGAATATGGAAGAACTATGAAATAAAGTAAATAGACACTCGTCAATTTGTTATAGAATTACATGGCGAGCAGATTTTTTCTGACCCAAACGGTTATAGTCGAATATACACGGTTAAGAAGCACTCTGATTAACCGAATGCAAAAGACTTCAATAATTTATCCCTCTGCAAGCGACGTTCTCTCCATCGTCTCTGTGGCCAAGTCGGAAGAGCACGCGGCTAGTATCCAAAGTTGGTAAGATACCCACCCTAGGGTAGCCCTGCATTTTTTTTACTTGTTTAAAGTGTTGTTTAGACTCACCTTAATGTAAACACGTTGCACATATAGGCGATTTAACATATTTTTGGGGAATAATTTTGTGGTTCATTGACGCTTACGGCATGGGGAACATACCTAGAACATACTAGGCACGTTCCCCAGGTACATGTCAGGCATATGCCATGGGACAGACATAGACTGACTATCACTTGCCATCCATGTGATTTCTTTCTCAGAAGTATATAAGGCACATACTGGACACATTCCCATGTACCTGAGAGAACATGATAGGCATATGCTTGCTATGTACTTGTGCTGTTAGGGTTACCACAGTCTCTTGGCTGCATCTGGGCCCTGAGAATTTTTATCACTCTTTGGGCCTTGAGACAAACCATACACTCACCTCTTGGCTGCGACTGAGCCCTGGGACATCCCTGATCATCAACTACTAAGTTAAGGGACTCTATTGGTCCTCGAAACACCTTTAGAATTGTACTATACTATGTCATAGTGAAGTTTTATAATAAAGCGGTTGTGAGAAAAAGTCCAATCCCATGTACCATTATTTGTCTTTACCAACTTGCTTTCCACAGAAGTTTACAATATACTTAAGCTACGTTGCTAGATCAGCTTATTTTCCAACCATGTCGACCATTAGCCCAAGTAGAGCTTACCAAGTGAACTGTTAGAGAATCCAAACTGCTCAATACTTTGATAATGTTATGCTGTATATCTCCTGGAGTGTTCATGGATCTAGTACCAAAGGTGCAATATACATCGGACTCTCGAGCTTGGATAATTCGAAATATGGATAATTCAAACAAAAATTTATACCCTTTGAAAACGGAATTAAAAAGAATGGTAAGAAATCATGGGTAAATCTAACTTATGAACCTCCTATTTGTATAATTCCAAGAAACATAATACAAGAAGTTTTAGATTTGGGCAGATTGCAAACAGAATAATGCAAATAATTATACCGATTTTACGTGAAAACAGTAAACAATTTCCAGAGAATTATGAGGAGAAATGAGCAGTGTAATTATTGAAACACTGTGACATCATTTTCTTCTAATCATAGAAAGCAATTGTCTTCTTGTTCTATTAAGAAAGTATAAATAGTGGAAAGACAATATGAAACATTGTATGAGAAAATTCCTATCTTTTATGTTTTGCTGCTTGAAGAGTTAGAAAGAATGCCAAAATAAGAAATACATTTATATATATATATATATATATATATATATATATATATATATATATATATATATATATATATATATACAGTGGCGGATCAAGGATATGATCAAGGGTATACCTAAGGGTCAAGGGGGGCTATAGCCCCTATAGCCCCCATGGATTCGCCCTTGTAAATATATATATATATATATTTTGGCACTACTCGTTTTTCAAGTTAATAATTAAGTATAATTTCAATTTTATTTTTAATCAATGTTCATGTTGCAAGGATCGCATATTATAAAACATTAAGGTTAAGGTAATTAAGTGTTACGAATCTGATATAATGCAAGCTGCAGAATGTTATTATTTAAGAGTCAGCATAATGTTGTAAATAGAATGTTAATAAAATGTCTTCGTTGAGAGTCTGGCAATGCAGGAAGGTAATGCAGACAATGCGTCAATCCGTGCATTAGCCAAATTCTGTACATTGTAAAAAGAGAAACTGTAAGCTTTCACACATTTCACAAAATCACGGATATGAGGAAATTGCTTAGAATCGAGAAATCAGAGTGTGTCGAGAGTTGCAGTTTTTGAGTCTTGACACATGGAAAGAATTTGTTTTTCCACGTGAAAAGGGGTCGCACGTGCCGTCCAGCAGACGACAGGAGTTGGACCAGGTTGAACAAAACTGGAGGACAAGAGAGCTTCAGGATCAGTCCCGGAGAGTGTCTGGTAGATCAGATCAGTCCCGGAGAGAGTCTTGAAACAGCTTTTAGAATCGGCTACAAGTAATTGTTAGTAGTCTTCATAATTAAGTCTTTGAGAGTTTAGTCAAAGATAGCCGGACAGCCAAATGACAGTCAACGGACAGTCATCATAGAATACTTTATTCGATCCACGTAGAACGTCGAGTCAACATAAGCATTTGGGAGAATTCCATAACTCAATGCTCGTCCACACCAACCAGTAATTGGGAGCGTCAACTTGGAGGACACCCAACACCGAGGTCATCATTGGAGCATCATCAGAACCATCAGGTATGTGTTACTCCTACTCAGGGCTCAAAGGCTCAATACTCGATCATAGCAATACTCGTCTGGCAAATATTCCAATTATCCGTCATTAACGCATCACAAACGCTTGCAGTCATAAAATCTTATTTATGGGAAATATAGTTGTTATTAATCAAATGAAGTTAATGTTTTCTTATTTGGAGTAATCCCCATTTGGTAAACCTCTCGCATATGAATATTAAATCATTCCCACTCATTCTAGATGGTGAGTGGAAGGCACTCAGTTTCACTCTAAAAAGCATCCCCAAATCAGGCTCAGAGTGACTGGGTTGTCAATATATATATATATACACAGACGCGGATCCAAGAGGGGCACTAAGGGGTATAGCCCCCTTGACGTTCAGGTAAGTAGACTTGAAGCTATAAGTCGCAGACAATAGATTTTATTGCCCCCTTAATTGCTTTATTACCTAACGACTTTCGATGTCAATATGGCCGTGTCGGCCTTGGGGAGACCGGTCCCGGGCTTGGGGGAGGTTTCTGGGGGAAGTGGTTTTATTAGTTGTGCAATAGAGGTTGTTTGGAAAAGTGGAATGACCTCCTTTCTTGTTGAAACATGCTCCTATACGATTCTTGAATCGAAATTATAATCAAATTAGAATTAAAACTATGATTTAGATAATTAGAGCATTGGTATACGTCATTGAACGCAATCCCTAGCTTCAAACATGAAACAACACGATATTTGATTGAGGATACGGCTTTGAACGCTGTTCCTAGCTTCAAACATGATTTAATACGTTTATTGAATTGAAATTATAATCAAATTAGAATTAAAACCATGATTTAGATAATTAGAGCAATGGTATACGTCATTGAACGCGATCCAACACGGTTTTTGATTGAGGATACGACTTTGAACGGTGTTCCTAGCTTTAAACATGATTTAATACGTTTCTTGAATCGAAATTATAATCAAATTAGAATTAAAACTATGATTTAGATAATTAGAACTTCAGTATATGGCTTAAAACGCGGTCCTTAGTTCCCACAAGTTTTTTCCCCATTAATTTAATTATGATCTGACTTGTAAAGCTCGTAACTAATTGAACACTCTTATTTGAACTAGAAAATTATGAATAATGAATATGATTACACCCTTTAAGCTCCAATGTTTAGCAATGATTTTTAATGGTGCTTTGTTTTACGGAGTAAAGTATTAAGATGGTGGGGGAAAAGGAAGGAAAGGAAGAAATATTTATTTATTTTCATTTATTTTTCTTGTTGCGAACTGCACTTCTTTCGTTTAGCTTGTGTGGTTCTTAAATGACAGACTTAACTCTGCTATTTTTCAGCGGTACAGAACTGAAGATACGCAAGCTCCTGTGTTCTTTCTCCAACTGCCATTGCAATACTGAGGGTGAAGAATGAAGTTCAGTTTCTCACACCCTATGCAAACAACCTTGCGATATGATTGGCCAGGAAAAACCAGTTTGCTCCGCCTGCAATGTTTAACCATGGGAGATAGATACCTGCCAATCATTACCTTTAGTTTGAGTGAACGGGAGAACCAACCCTTCCCCCGCCTCTCTTTGGCCACATCCTGTGTGAACAGGTTTCTACCCTCTCTTTCCACCCGCAACAAGTGACATACATTTTTTTTCCCCAGCCTTTCCCCGCCTCTCTTTGGCCACATCCTGTGTGAACAGGATTTTACCACGCGACAACTGACACATTTTTCCTCACAAAGGATGTTTTCAAACCAGTTGCGATCAACAACCTTTCCCCCGCCCACTACCCTGTTTGGACAAACAAACAAGGTATTGCCAGGGTGTCCTTGTACTCAATGCGAATAACCTGATGAATAAATGGATGTCCTTCATATTGAGTTTGCAAAACAACACACACAAAAAAGAACCCGTAGAATGGTTTCTGTGTTTTGCCACATACAATAATTATGCTGTTCTTTTCGGCAAGATACAAGTTATTGAAAATGATAGCTATATAGTTTACTGAATAAAGCCGGAATTTTTAAAATTTAGGAACCCAGCTAACGAATTTTATTGCTTGGTAAACAACTATTACCCTGAAAAATACGACAATTTGGCGTGTTTGAGGTACGAATTCGGACATGCTGACGATGTTTTTCAAACTTTAGGCATTGTGTGAAAATTCCATGGTATTACCTCTATAGAAAAGAAAGAAAGAAATATTTGCTTCGATTCAGCAAGAGACCGACAAAGGAATTCTTTTCTGCTTCTTTGCAGACTGAGGCAATGCTGTATTACAAGGCAAATTCATTTACTTTATTTTTTTCTCCCCCTATTCCATTCCCCTTATGTTAATGAATAAATAAAAAATATATTATATAAATGGAGTACACATTTCCTGTATTAACAATTTTGCTCGTGAAGTTTTCTGCCTTGCTTCTGCCTTGCTTCTTTAAAGTGTTTTTTCTGGATTTTTTTCTGTGTTTGTTCAAAGAAGAAGATATTATATTCAAGTAAGTTTTATATCATTATAATTGATTAGATATATTTGCATAAGTATCGAATGGTGGGACTCCCCTAGAAAATTAACACATATTGTTTTTCTTATGAAAATAATTAACACAGTGTAGAAACGAACTAAGAGTTTGCCAATATGTTTTAACTTGTGGGGAGCATATCGAGCCAAAACCGGGGAACCATACATGGGGGCATAGCCCCCCAAACAGGGGAATCGCGGCTGACTTATATTGTTGTACGTGTTTACCGAAAATCGGGGGATCCATACATGCTGCATAACGCCCCGAACCTGAGGGAACCGCGTGTGACTTATAACGCCTTCTGTGTTTGCCAAAACAGGGGGGATTCATACATGCGGGGGGCATAACGCCCAACAGGGAAAAGCTAGCCTCCTGAACGGTCACCACGAAGGAACGAAATATTTGTTTTTTTTTATTTTTTTTTATTTTTTTTTAAATTGTTTGAAGACTATGTTTGAGTTTTGATTCCGTTTTGGTTGCGTTTTTTGGACAAGTTAACCACAGGAAAGAGTGAAGAATGGAACTAGCATTATTATCATAGTTAAGAATATGTGGGGACACGAAAAATATCTTGGCAGTGTTAATCTTTTTAGAGAAAAATGTGTGGTGACATCCCTTAAGAATCGCCAATGACAGATGGACTTATAGTTTTAGAAATGCGTAGTGACATCCCTTAAGAATCGCCAATGACAGATGGACTTATAGTTTTAGAAATGCGTAGTGACATCCCTTAAGAATCGCCATTGACGGACGGACTTATAGTTTTAGAAATGCGTAGTGACATCCCTTAAGAATCGCCATTGACGGACGGACTTATAGTTTTAGAAACGTTTGGCAATGTGCCTTAAGACACGCCACTGACGGACTTTACGGCAAAAATCAAGTGTGCAATTTCTTTGAATCTTTATAACTGAAATTGTGATTAAACTGAATTGCGTACTGTCCAGTATGTTGATGGTAGATTTTATATAAATACATTGTGTCTGAATGATTTGTCATGAATCTGTATTCATATTGGGAAGTCTATTCGGAAAATAAGCAATTTACACATAAAGAACACTTTTAGAACACATACATATTCAATATTTACTACAGATAATGTTCAAAATATATTGTTTAGTGTAAAATAATTAAGTTTAACAGAAAAGATAGACATTTGTTTTGCTTGTATCCCTAATATTTTAGAAAATCAGTCAGTATTAAGTGTACAGATGTATTCACAAAGTGTTCAGAAGTGAACAAAAAGTGTTTAGATCCGCGAAAAAGTGTTTTAATGTGTTTTCACACTGAAAAATGTACTTATATAAAGAGTTCTTAGTTGTAGTGGATGCAATTTTCCAAGATACATGTGAATATTGCAATTTTACGTAAATGTGTAGACTTTTCTTTCCCACAGTTAGACTCGAAAGAAAAGAACTACGTTCATTGATTCATTTTGGATCATAGCAACGGACTTCTCCCTTTGAATTCGTGTTAGAATAGCTTGACTATCACGAAACGTAGTGAATACTCAAACGGATCTTTTTCCAAGACATGACAAATGAAAGAATATAATTGAGTGAGAAGTGTTGGGAATATATTTGAAAAATGAACTTGCGTATTTTTTAACATGTGTTGCAGTATTCAAAATCTTAATCATATGGTAGTCGCATGCTTTTTGTACATACTAACTCTATATTAAGCAAGGTAATGAGTGAGAAAAAATAAATATTGGCTTTGTAAAAATGAAATGAAATACGAAATATTTTGTTAGGGATGCAGAAAGAGAATCCAATGCTGTGTGAACGCGATCTTTTGCGTGGAGAAGAGGGGGCACTATGCCCGGACTGAATTCCCCTCATAACTTTTAATTACTGAATGCACTCTTTTGCGTAGAGAAGAGGGGCTATACCCGTTTTTAAGAGTAATGCCTCCCATTACTGAACGTTACTTGTTTTATATATGGATTTCGCAGTGAGGCACTAGGATTTCAATGTAAACGTATGCAGCAGTACTAGTAGAGGGGGTCCCTCACTGAAAGACTGGGGCTTCATACCCCAGAAATGATGCGGTACCGCAGCACTTAAGTAAATATTTGCTCTGTCACTGAAAGACTTGGGTTTATATTACTTATTTAACCCAATAGTTTTACTTATACTTGCTTGATCTTCAATACTTTGATAGAATATTAAGACCAACAGAATATACAAGCATGTGCTATGGTTTATTACACATTGAAAACATATATACTATACTCACCTGAGAAATATACGGAACTTTGTCGCACACGCCTCAGCACTGCGGGACTTTCAACGCACAACTAATCTTTAATTATGACTTTTGCCGATAGGTGTCACTAGTAGTAGTGGTTGTGCAATACATGATAGGACACGATATAACATGCATTTGGTGTGTAGGGGTATCATTTCCTTTCACGGCAGCGTACGTGTAAGATCAAGGACAAGCTTTAGCGCATATTAATTAATTAACTATATAGTTTTAATACTATTAAATAAAGTATAAAGAAATTGATTCAAGCCTATTGTATTCCAGACATTGAAGCTTTGCCGAACCTTGAGTGGTGGTAGCAGCACAAATAGAACACCCAAACATTTTTGTTTAGCCTTACAGCGACACAGAGTCGACATTTTTTCTTCTTTTTCTGGTGTTGTGAACGAACAACTAAGGCTTGAAAGGTGTGTATTTCTTCACTTATTGTTTTTAAAAGAAAGAAATTATACATATTTGAGCTGTATTTAACCAATATTAATGAACAGAGAGAGACTTATTGTGTGTGGATATTTTAAAAGAATAGATTACAACTCAATATTTTTTATTGATTTTTTTTCATAAATTGAACAATTTGCTATCTATTTACATATCATTATTTGACTATAGATTGAAAATAAGTGTTTGCTTTTTATGTACATATTATTAAAATATAACTATAGGTTGAAAGTAATTGAATGTGCTCTCTCTCTCTTTTATATTCAAGTGATATATTAACGTCAACTTGATAACTCAAAATAGTTTTTTTCTTTGTTTTATTTCTTTCAGATGGATTTCTTCTGCCCAAGCGAAGAACTGAATATGGTTGATGAAATTTATCTCCAGGAATTGGTGCGCGGTTTCAACGACTACCCGAGGGTCTTCAGTACCTGGAAAGCCATCATGGAATTGAACAGGCTGGGATATCGGGGGTCGGGGAGATGCGACGCACTCCTACGCGCCCTTCGTGCCTTCGAAGGTAATGATACATTACTTCTCCAGCACTGCGTAAGCAGTGCTGATATATTAGATTTATTTTTGTATGGATTTTTCCGTACATGTGATACTTACGAATCGGCGCAGTCAAAACTCTTTTATTTATTATCATGTGGGGAAGGTCAGGTGGATAGGATAAAAGATACAGAGTTATCGAACTTTTTTGATTTTGGCACGCGCTTTGTTTCGGAACCGTGCTTAATCCCATCCACAAATAATGCCATAGTCATGCCCCCTCAAGAAAATCATAACTTGAGTCCTAATAATCTATATCAATTAACAAATGAAGATTTAGCTTTCTTGGATGAAGTAAATGGGATTGGCACTCAAAATTCCGATGAAATACCAGCTGAAGAAATGAGGAGTTTGGTTCAAAACGAGGACAATGCTGTGGATATACCCACGCAACAAGTCCAGGGAGAAAATCCTGTATACAATCCGCCTGAATACTGTGTACAGGATAATCATGACTATGGGGACCAAATGATTTTTACTCCACAGCCTGACCCGTCATATGCCAATGTTCCAGCAATGGTTGGACATGGCAACATAAACAACAACAATAGTACAACTGGTACTATTAGTAGTCCTAATAGTGGTAGTATAGGTGGTAGCGGTAGTGATAATAATAATGGCGGGGATAATCAAAGAAATAGTAATTTCGAAGTTATAAGAGAAAGCAGACAAAGGTTTCGTAAGTTTCATCTTACGGGACATGAAATTGCCGTCAGACCTGTGGGTGATGAAAGGAATATTAATAACCCAGAGGCTTATATCGAAAGCTTAGTTAATTTTGCGTTGGAACATGTGATCTCCAATGCACGCCCCTCGGACTACATTGGCTTATACATAGAGAGTAGTAATAGTACCAACAACAAACCAGTGTACGTTCCGTTTAGAAGAAAGGGCAATTTCTCTGCTAGGACAGTCCTCACTTCAATCGAACGTGTATTAAATTCGAATGAAGTGTTCCTTTTGGGGCAAGAACTATTGTTTCGATTCCATATCGCTGAGAGTATGCACGGCCAGGGAAGAAATAATACAACGAGTGCCGTTGACAAATATGCAAAATACCAAGATTACTTAGAAAAACGATTAATTCGTATTGAAAATAGAAATATTTACTGTCTCCCTATGGCCATTGTATGGGGACAAGTAAAGCTCCACGGTACAAAACATGATTTGTATAATTTAAGAACAAGAAGCCAAGATACATGGCTTCTTAAAGCAGAAGTTCTCTGCGAGATGGCAGGGGTTAACGTTGAAAGTAAGCAAGGTTGTGACTTTTCCGATCTGGAACTCTTTCAAGCATATTTGAAAGGGGAATATCAAATCGTAGTTTATCAGGAGCATGAAAAGAATAACCGGGAATATATAGTACGTTACCCGGGAGAACCTGCAGAAAATAAGATTTTTATCCTTTATCGAAGAGGTAACACCGTTGGTCATTTCGAACCCATTCGTAACATTAGAACTTTCCTCAAGGCACGAAAGTATTGTTATTATTGTTTGGAAGCTTATGATGAAAGGTCACATGCGCACAAGTGTAAAACTCGTTGTACTTATTGCGAACATACTCACGAACGTGAATATACCGCAAACAGAATTAAATGCAATGCATGCAATAGAGAGTTTGCTGAAGGTGAATGCTTTAATAATCATCTGACACCTAATAAATCGGCTAGATCTGTATGTGATAATGTAAAGCTCTGCATCAATTGCGGCGTCATCTTTGATAAGAGAGGTCGAAAATCTGATCACATGTGTGGTGAACATTATTGTTCAACGTGCCGTGCGTATGTTGATACAAACCATACATGTTTTGTTCAGAGACAGCGACCTGTTCATACGAAAAGGTTTATGTACATCACCTATGATGTAGAGACGATGTTGAAGGCACCGAATGATCGCGGTGAAAGGGAACACGAAGTTGTACTGGTGTGCTGTCGTCATGTTTGTCACGCCTGTATAAGAAAAGGTATTGATGAGCCTTGTAAAACGTGCGGTGACAATGTTGGAAATCGTTCGTTTTCTTTTAAGACAATGACGGCTTTTATTAACCACGTGTTAGTAGAGCGTCCTGTCTTTCAGAAGATCGTGGCAATCGCCCATAATGGTAGTCGCTACGATGGTCTCTTCTGTCTTAGAACTCTAATAGAAGACCAGCATATTGTACCTAGTGTCCTTATTCAGGGTCAAAAGATTTTTAATATCAGCATAGGTAATCGTATCTTTTTCCGCGACTCTTACCTTTATATTGGCGTCAAATTATCCAAATTACCAAAAACGTTAGGCCTTAGTCAAAATTTAAAGAAGGGAGATTTCCCATATTTATTCAATACTGAAGAAAATCAAAATTATGTTGGTCCCTACCCTCCGATTGAATACTATGACCCTGAAGGGCGAAGCACAGAAGAAAGAAAACAACTGGAAGCCTGGCACCAAGAACGTGCGGAAAGTGGCGAGGAGTTTAACCTGCAGAGGGATATGCTGGCTTATTGTGAGAATGATGTTAGAATTCTAACAGAAGCGGTCATTAAGTTTAGCGCTATCATCGAAGAGAAAACGGAGGGTTTGCAATGTTTCATAACATCATCTACCATTGCAAGTCTTGCGATGCGGACATATCGTACCTTGCACTTACCGGAGAATACTATTCCTATCATTCCCGCGTTGGGATTTCATCATAAGACCAAGTATAGTACAAAAGCTATGCAATGGCTTATGTATATGGAAGACCAATTAGGGATAGAAATCCAGCATGCTAGGAGAGGTGGGGAAAAGTATATTGGTAGGTACAAGGTCAATGGATGGCACGAAGGACTCAACGCTGCCTTCGACTTTTACGGGTGTTATTTCCATGCCTGCCGCCTTTGCTTCCCCTTTAACCGTGACGCGGTTTTGCACGATGCCCAGGACTCGTACAATACGATGGAAAAACGATATGAGCAAACCATGCGCCGCCGTAGGTACCTGAAAAGTATAGGTGTAAACCTATACGAAATATGGGAATGTTCTTGGGACAATAAGGTAAAGACGGATAAGAAAGTGCAAAAGTTTGTTCAAGAACGTTGTACTAATCTACCTGATTTTCTTATTCCTAAGAACTGTTACAACGGTGGTCGCACGGAGGTCTTTCGTTCCTACGTCAATTGTGCGAGTGATGAGCGAATTTCCTACGCCGATGTAACATCGTTATACCCTTGGGTGATGGCACGTAAACCTATGCCGGTTAAATCACCTAAGATTCACACGGGACCGGACTTTCCAGATGTGGAAAGTATTCACGGTGTAGTCAAATGCACAATCGTCCCTCCAAAGGACCTCTACTTTCCGATCTTACCATACGTTGCGGGAGGTCGATTACTTTTCGGCCTTTGCCGCACATGCATGGAAGAAGAAAACACTAACGAATGTACCCATAGCGATGCTGAGTGTGCTCTCACAGGAACATTTTGTACACCAGAGTTACACCTTGCTCTTAAAAAAGGTTACAAAATAATCGATATACATGAGATATGGGAATTTGAACTTTTAGATCCTGAAGAGGGGAATTCAGGAGGGCTGTTCGGGACCTACGTGAATTCCTTCCTTCAGATGAAGCAGGAAGCCTCTGGTTTTCCTGCTTACTGCACCACTGAAGAAAACAAACAAAAATATATCGAAGAATATTATGCCCATGAAGGCATACGATTAAATTATGACAATATTAGGATGAACCCGGGATTGAGGCAGTGTGCGAAGCTATACCTCAATTCATTGTATGGTAAGTGGGGGCAACGCACAGATATGTCGCAGAGTATAATCGTTAGTGATGAGGTTACCTTTCTTAGGTATTTAACTACGGCAAGGTATGAAATTCAAAGTGTGGTGCCAATTGATGGTGACCATCTCATTCTCACGTACAGAGACATTGAAAATGAAAACGTTCCGTTGGAGTTTTCCAATGTGATACTAGCCGCATTTATTACTTCGTGGGCTAGACTTAGACTTTACGAACTACTGACGACTGTAGGACCTGACAGAGTAATCTACTGTGACACTGACAGTATCATGTACTTACAGAAAAAAGATGAGGAACCCTTGTTACCGCTCGGAAACTATTTGGGTGATCTGACGAATGAAATTCCTGAAGGTTGGGAGTTTACAACCTTTATTGGTCTTGGCTGTAAAAATTATGCTATGCGGCTAACAAATGCCCAAGGGGATGTTCGGCATATATACAAAATTAGGGGGATAACACTAAATGATAGGACCTCTCAGAAAATTAACTTTGAGAGTTTCTATAAATTAGTGTCTGGACAATTAGAGTCCACAGTAATAGAAAACCCAAATAGCATCGTTCGTAGACCGGGGTTCCGTATCTTTAGCTGTAGAGAGACAAAGACACACCGTGAGGTCAACAAAAAACGAAAACGGATTGACGAACCTAACATGACCGACGATGAACCAATACGAAAACGTGCAAGTGTACCTTACGGTTATAGGCCCACGAATGAGTGAATGTGACTTGTATGCGTGTCTCTTTCGTGTAATGAAACCCCGAACCATCATCGATTGTAAAAATATTTATTTTTTAATTTATTCTTAATTTATTCCTAATTTATTTAATTTATTCCTAATTTATTTAATTTATTCCTAATTTATTTAATTTATTTTATTCTTTTTATATTTTCGTTTGCTGTGCAAACAATGTATAAACTAGTCACTTCAGCTTTAATCTTATATCCCAGTGATTTTTTTATCCATTTCATTACTATGTATACTCCGAACAATCAATGATTGTGAAAATATTAAAATTCAATGTGTG
This sequence comes from Thermobia domestica, assembly GCF_964235325.1. Taxonomy (NCBI): domain Eukaryota; kingdom Metazoa; phylum Arthropoda; class Insecta; order Zygentoma; family Lepismatidae; genus Thermobia; species Thermobia domestica. Next base: position 80,039 of record NW_027656110.1, on the reverse strand, counting down.
AGTGTGAGTGTGTATATAAAGCAGAGTCTCTATTGTATGCATTCATTTGATTACAAGATGTTAAAGTTTCAACATCCCTCTACTATTTTAATCGCTGGTCCTTCAAGGGCTGGTAAAACTTGTTTTGTAAATCGTTTACTTAATGAACATGATCAAATGTTTAGTATAAAGTTTAATGATATTGTTTGGTGTTATGGTGCAGTAATACCAAAATTAGATGCAAATGCAAAAATACGTTTTGTAGAGGGAATACCTGACATGAATAATTTTGAAATCAAAGAAAATTCATTATTAATACTTGATGATTTAATGTCAGAAACTAATGGTGATGTTGCTAATTTATTTACAAAGTATGCACATCACAAAAAGTTAACTGTAATATTTATTATTCAAAATTTATTTCCAAAAGGAAAACATGCACGTGATATTAGTTTAAATGCACATTATATTATAGTATTTAAAAATCCACGTGATAAATTACAAATACAATATTTAGCAAGGCAAATTATGCCTCGGTATAGTAAAGAAGTCGTGAGTGTGTTCGAAGAAGTAACACGAGAGCCTCACACTTATTTATTATTTGACTTGACACAAAAAACAAACGATGCATTGCGAATACGTACAAATATTTTTCCGAATGAAATCATGTATGTGTACGCTAACGTAAAAGACATGCATACAGAAATTTTTGTTTAGTCTGCATCAAGATGTTGAAGGTGAAACAACACTACAGCACGCTCCGTGCACTGTGCAAATGCAAGAATACCAAACGAAAACAAATTTTACAAAATGCTTCAGGGGATTTAATAAGAACAATATCTCAAGTAGCTAAGAACACAACAAAAGGAAACATCCCTTTAAATTCTCGTCAGAAGCAACGTTTACGTAGACATAAAAAGATCTTACGTGCTCTATCTCAGCAACGTACTGCATTGAATAAAAAGAAAAAGTTGTTACTACAGAAAGGTGGTGCTCTTTTACCGTTAATCTTGGGACCACTTCTTGCAGCAGTGGGAAGCAGTATTTTTAGTCGTTAAATATGTCAGAATTACGTAAAATGATTTTAGTTCCTGAAAATGCTGTACATGAAATTCAATCGAATCTTAAATCCATAGATTCACATCAATCACTTTTAGATGAAGAAATGAATAACATCTTAAAACGTCGTGATCTTAGTGTACAACAAAAGTGGAAATTATATCAACAAGCTTTGCATCGTTATTTACAGTATACATCTTCTTCACATAAACCTATTACTTTACCTATCATTCAAGAAGAAGAAGAAGAAAAATCATCATCAACTTCCAAACAAGATAGCAATACTTCTATTTTACCATTTGTATCAGACATTTTACAATCAGTACCGAAAACACTTCGTAGGAAAACAGATCTATTATTAAAACAGTTGACAAGTTGTAATAAAATTCAGTGGGATAAGTCTGGTACAGTACGTATTCATGAAAAAACAATACCAGGTTCAAATATTATAGATTTAGTAAATGATGTTGTTCGTACAAGAAAATATTCAAGAAATCCTATAGGTATTCATGAATTTAAAAATTTATTAGAAGATCTTAATGTTCCTAAAGAATTTATTGGTACACCTATTAGCACGCCAGCATCAAAAGTGAAAAGTAGTAGTAGTAGTAGTAGACAACGTATTCGTAAAGTAAGAAAATCTCCTAGTCCTGCAGTAGTAGCTAATTTATTTAAACATTGGAAAGAATATAGTATGTAAAATGACAAAATTATCCAAAATATATTATGATTATTCAAATCCTGATTCTTTATCAAGTATACAAACATTACAACGCAAAACAAAGTTATCTAAAAAGAAAATTAAAAAATGGTTAGCTTCTCAAGATGCTTATACATTACATGCACCAGCTCGTAAAGTTTTTGAACGTAAAAAGTATTATGTTAGTGCACCAAATGAAACATTACAAATGGATTTAGCAGATATGCAAAATATTGCAAAGTATAATAATAATTATAAATATATATTATGCTGTATTGACATTTTTTCACGTTATGCATATTGTGTTCCGTTAAAAACAAAGAAAGGTCCTGAAATGGTAAAAGCAATAACAAAAATTTTTAAAAATTTCAAGTTACCTGTGTTTAACGTACAAACAGATTTAGGTGGTGAATTTTATAATCGACATGTAAAACAATTGTTTAAAGAATATGAAATTAATCATTATAGTGTTCATTCCGAAATTAAGTGTGCGTTAGCAGAACGCTTTATACGTACATTAAAAGAAAGATTGTATCGTTATTTTACTGCAAAGAATACTTATCGTTATATTAATGTATTAGATCAAATTGTAAAAAATTATAATCATTCATACCATTCAAGTATTAAAATGGCACCTGCACAAGTAAATGATTCCAATGTGAATCAAGTGTGGGAAACATTATACGGAAATAAAAAGAATAAGAAAAATATAACTTGCAAATTTAGTTCGGGTGATTATGTTCGTGTTAGTAAGTATAAACATAAATTAGAAAAAGGATATTTACCTAAATGGTCACAAGAAATATTTATTGTTGACAAATGTATAAAGTCAGATCCTGTCACTTACAAATTAAAAGATTGGAACGGTGAGGAAATTAAAGGAATATTTTATGCAGAAGAATTACAAAAAGTAATTATAAATTCAAAGAAAACATATCTTATTGAAAAAGTATTGAAACGTAAAAATGGGTGGATGTATGTAAAATGGTTAGGATATCCATCAAGTATGAATTCGTGGATTAGATCAGATTCTATTCAGTCTGCAAAATGAATTCGAACTTTACACACGACTTTTACGTTACTCTTCCTTCAAATGCAAGTAGCAATCTTTTTGATAATAATACAACATCATCATTTCGAGTTAAATTGGCACAACCTATTGATTTACGTGATGGGGAATGGGGTATTGCATTAACACAAATTAATATTCCGTGGAGTTTTTACAATGTTGGTGAAAATGAAGAAATTATAATTACTAGTGTTATCGATGGTAAAGTTGAACGCCACCATGTTCCAATTACACCTGGATATTATTCATCAATTGAATCTATTCTACAATTAATTCCTGAAAATGCTCGTATGTTACACTATTTAAAAAATAAAAATCAAATTGTTATTAAACATTCTTTGAAATTAGAAGATCAATGTATGATTGGTGTTACACCAGGATTACAACACATTTTCGGATTTATTAATGAAAATACGTATGATGTTAAAAAAGTTATATACACAAAAGTTAGAAATGTTGATTTAATATTAGCACGTGGAAAATTTCCATGTGATTTAGATTATAATATTCCCAATACAATTAATGTTTGCGTTGATATTGTAAAACAACAACAAAATATAGGACCATTAGTTCGAAAACTTAGTGTATATAATGTACAACACGGTCATGTAAAATCTTTTGTGTTTCACTCACCACATTATGTTAAAGTTGAAAAGAAATATTTTGATACGATAGAAGTAAACTTAAAAGATGAACACGGGTTAAAATTACCATTTCGTTTTGGAACTTCAAACCTAACACTTCACTTTAAACGAAAATGATTTCTGAAAGTATTGATGATAGTTTTTACATTACACTAGTTTCAAATGCTAGTGCAGATGTATATCCTACAAATAGTCCAACACATTTTATTAATCAATTAAAAAATAATATTCGTTTATCAGAATCCGATTGGTATGTAGGATTAAGTGAAGTACATATTCCATTAACATGTTATAATGTTACCGAAGGTGAAAATGTTATATGGTACAAAATTAAAAATGCAGAACCTATGAAAAGTAAAATTCTTGTTGGATATTATCCATCCATTCATCATTTACTAGAGGAATTAAACGCAATATCAAGTTTTATAAAATTTAGTTTTTCAAATGTTGTGCATGTTGAATGTGATGAACGTGTAGAATCAGTTACATTGTCGCCTACATTAGCTTTACAATTAGGTTTTTCTGAAAAATCAGATCTTGTTAAAGAATCTCGTGGATTCAAACAACCATATGTAGATATCGGATATCCACATCAAATTTTTATATATACAGATATTATACAATATCAATTTTTAGGTGATACAAAAGCACCATTATTACGTATAGCAACAATCTCTGATATTAAATACGGAAAAGTTCAAACAATTACCTTTGAAGATATTCATTATATGCCACTTGCAAAATTTTGTTTTAACACAATTGAAATACTATTAAAAGATCATGCAGGGCGAAATTTGCCATTTCGTTCTGGGACACTGACCGTAACACTACATTTTAAACGCTCTCCTGCATCTGCTAAATAATAATAATTATAGAAAAAAAAAGATGAGAGCAAGACGTGTTACTTATCACCGTGGGCGCGGAATACCATATTTTTCAGGACCTGTATATCAAAGGGGACATGGTATAGGTAGTTTCTTTAAAGGATTATTTCGTTTTGCTTTACCATTTCTTAAACAAGGTGCAAAAACTGTAGGACGTCAAGCATTACAAACCGGTATGCAAGTTGCGGGTGATGTATTAGAAAATCGACCATTTAAAGAATCTGTTCGTGCGCGTGTAAAAGAAGCTGGTAATAGTTTAAAGACAAAAGCAATTAATAAAGTTGGACAGTTGCTAACTGGTAACGGCAAGAGACGGTCACGCAAGAGGAAAGCTCCTGCAATTGTAAAGTTTGGACCACCAACAAAACGTAAACATATACACGACATCTTTTCATAATGGCGCTCCTAAATTCAAGTAGTTTTGAATGTTGTACCAATGAATTTGATTTCTTTTCTATACCAATGACACAAACAGCTATTGAAGCAACTACAAATGCTGAATATCGTCCTATTTCTACCTTAACCTCAGAAGGACCTATTGAATTTGTTATTCCAGGAGAAACAGGAGAATTTATTCATCCTGCATATCTATATCTTTATGTACGTTGTAAAATTACTAAAGCTGATGGTACAACTTTAGCTAATGATGATACTGTTGCACCAGTAAATAATTTCTTACATTCTTTATTTAGTCAAATTGATATTTCATTAAATGATAAATTAATTAGTTCCTCATCAGGATCTTATCCTTATCGTGCATACATTGAAACATTATTAAATTATTCTTATGATGCTTCTCAAACACATTTAGCATGTGGATTGTGGCATAAAGATACTGCAAAAAATTTTAATAAATTAGATAATACAAATGCTGGTTTTCAAAAACGTGCTAATAAGGTGAAAAATAGTAAATCTTTTGAAATGTATGGACGTCTTCATACTGATATTGTAAGTTTAGATCGTATGCTTCCTAACAAAGTAAGTTTACGTGTAAAACTACATCGTAGTAAAGATAATTTTTGCTTAATGTCTCCTGAAAATACAAGTTATAAAGTTGCACTTGAGGAAGTTATTCTTCATGTACGACGTATTGATGTAGCTGCAGATTTAGCTATGCAATTAAATACACGGATGGGTTCGGAAACAGCCAAGTTACCTCTGACGAGAGTGGAGACAAGATCTTATACTATACCTGCACAAGTAAACTCTTACAACATTGATAATCTTTTCCTGGGTAATGTTCCTAAAGGCCTGGTTATTGGTTTCATCTCCAACACAGCCTTCAATGGGAAATCACATCTTAATCCCTTTGAATTTCAAAACTTTAACGTTAACAAACTGCAATTACAAGTCGGCTCAAAATCATTTCCTCCCAACCCCCTCACTCCTGATTTTAATAACAATTTATATCTTCTAAGTTACTATACTTTGATTTCAGGTACTGGTATATATTATCAAAATTATTCACATACTGTTACTCTTGATGAGTATCCAAACGGATATGCTCTGTATGCTTTTATTCTATCTCCAACAGGAACTTTAGACGACAACACGTGGGATGTGGTACGCGATTCCCCTGTAAATTTAAAAGTATCATTTTCAGAAACTTTAACTGAACCTGTTACATGCATTGTGTACGCACAATTCGATTCTTTAGCACAAGTAGACAAAGATAGAAATATTTATACTGATAACACCTTCTAATTTATTCAGTTGAGTAGGATGAGGGTTGTTGTACACTTCTCGGCGTATCATGATAACGAAGATGACTTTATTGTAAAAGAATTAGCCATTGTAAATCCTGACGTTCCCTTTTTCCAAAATTGGATTTTTAAACCACCATTTCCTTTAAATAAGTTAGCTGAGCCGATCGTAAGTACAAACAAATATCTAGGTGAGAATGTGTATGGCATTACCTGGCACGAAGGCGATGTAGAATATTCCCATCTTAAAGAAATACTTCAATCATATTGTTCAAATACTACAACAATATACACCTACGGAATAAATAGAAAGTGTTTTCTTCAAGAAATTCTTCAAAGAGAAGTTACAAATTTAGAAGAAATAAACTGTCCAAAGTATACTGCATTAAGTTTTCACGTTCATCGGTGTGCACATAATAAGCATCGTTTCGGACAATATAGGTGCAGTGTTCATGAAGCATTACTGTATAGTGAATATGTAAAAGTGTATGACTATGTCTTACATGTGAATAACAGTGATAGTTACATACCTTCTACAATTAAAAATAATAATCTTCATCATGTATAGTGACGAATTGTTAAAAGTGTTACTAAGTGATAAAGTGACTGGTGCAAGTGTTACTGGAATTTACCCTATTGACAGACTACCTGTAACGGTAGAACCTCCTGCTGCACTTGTGATTAATCTTGATACATCTGATTCTGCTGGTTCCCACTGGGTCGCAGTGTACATCAATAAGAAAAAACATGGGTACTACTTTGACAGTCTTGCTATGGACATTCCCAAAGAAATAAAAAACTTTTTGTCGAAAAATACTAAAATGTACTTTACGAATAATCATCAATATCAGCATGATAATTCTGTGTTGTGCGGGTATTTTGTGTTGTTCTTTTTGCATCATATTATCTGCACTCAATCATTTCAAAAGTGTTTAAAAATGTTTAACAAGAAAAATTTGAAAAAGAATGATGATATCGTTTATAAACATGTGAACAAATTTTTTAAAAAAAGAAAACAGAAATAATTTTTTTTATTTCTTTATTTTTTTCTTATTATATGTCTACAATTTTTTTATTTTTTTATCATATATACAATTTTTTTTCTTAAATTTTCAATAATTTTTTTTTAAAAACTTACATCCCTGCATTTTATTTACAATTCCTAAGAAAAATCATTACAATCTTGATAATGCATTAGTTAATGCTGTTGATCTTTCATATTTCCACCAATAATTCAACTGATGTGCATTACGATATGCACATCCTGATTTCTTTACAATATTTGTATGAAAATTACAATAATCATTAAATGTGTTTCCACATAATTCACTTAATGGTGGACAATGTTTTGTTTCTAAATCAATGACATTATCTAATGCAAATATTCTTTTAATCCAAAGAGATTTCTCTAAACCTTTACAATAAAAGGATGAATTCTTTGAACATAATTGATATACAAGGTTTCGTATGCATGATACAGTATATCCAGTTTTGCTATTCCATTTCAAACCATGTAAATTTAAAGTTAACCAATCAATTTGTTTTTGACATCCTAATGATAATAAATTATAATCTATTGGTGATTTTACCAAGCAATGGAAATTTACTGTATCATCGCATGCAGTTAAACAAAACTCACGAATGATAAATTCATTATCAGACATTTTAAAACCTTGAATATCGATAATATATTGATTTACACATGGTGAAATTTCATTTGTGTGATAAATGAAAAACGGAATAATCTGTCCAACAAATTCTGTATTTTTTAAAAGATCACAAATTTTACGCATAAACCATATAAATGAGATTTCACTATGTTCTTGTTCAAAAACTTCAAAAAGTTCACTAAGAGTTTTATCAAGAGATAAGTACTTCGTTGCAAATGTTCCAGTATTATGAAGATGAGTACAATCATGAGGAAGATTTAACTTGCATTCCATGCATTCAATTGGATTGGTGTTACGTAAGTATACTTTTATAGTTTTTAATACACAGTTCACATTAATGTTTTCATCACTGCATAACACACATGAAACACTAACTCTATTCGAATACATTTTCTCAATCTGAAATATTCGCTTTCCGTTTGTCTTTTCTTATGAAAATGTCCAGTAATTCCGGAAGATAGTCTGTATCACTTAATAATTCCACATACGTTTCATAGAATTTTTCTCTTGTTAATATTCCAATAATATGGGTGTTTGCATACAAGTAAAACACATCTTCTTCAACACTAGGACTTGCAATAATACTCCATGCACGGGTTTCCAATGACTCTGGGTGTACATTCATACAATCATGCGCAAAATCATGAGGGGATCCTTCTCTACAGCCATCGCAAATTAATGTATCGTTGAAATCCCATTTTTCAATAGCCTTCTTTATACATTCACGGTCCACCTTTTGACTATTACAACAACAATCTAAACCCCAAAATCGTGATGTTCTTGATAATACTGCTGGTGATGACGGCGGTGTTGGTGAAACTGTTGTTAGCACTGGTGAATCTATTGCATCAAAATCATATTCTTCATCTGACGATGATTCGTATATTTCTGTTTCAGCATCGGATATTGCTTCGGTGTTAACCTCGTAGTGTTCTTCTTTCTCAAAGAGATACATGGTGTCTCTATATATATTTTCCGCTATAGCCCGTATTTAAAGTATTTTCATAGCCACAAGGTAATCACGTGTTCATCATTCGCCGCGCAAAACTTCTTTTCTATTACCAATTAGCATAGGGGCATGATTCAACATGTTTACCTGCCACAACCTCAATCTTCTTTGTATTCTTCGCCGACAATGTCTTGTGTTCACCTACCCTGGCGCCAAACTTGTTTTTATTACTCTGTCGGCACTCTGTGATGTGTACTAAACGTGTCGTCGGTTTTCCTTTGTATTTGTCTTCATGTTTTAACACGCACCTGTTACCCAACAACGCCATCTTTCCCTCTTGCCCAACGAGTTTCCAAAAAGCGCGCGAAAAGTTCAGTTCATGTCTTAAGTTCACCAGCAAAAGACGTACGAGAACCACGCTCTGTATATGTACCAGCAATGCATATCGTACCGCAGTATACATACATATTCTATACACAAAATTTCTAGTATGCTCACACAGTGTTCGAGAAATAAAGATACGATCCATCAAATTAAAAAAGTCCCGCATGAATAAAGTTTATTCCCTCCAATTTATTAGGAAAATACAAATAAGAAAGAGCTTCTAATGAAGCGAAAGAATTAATATGATCACAATCAAATTAAACAACGAGCGTTTCTAGTATGCTCACATATTGTTCGAACATAATATTTTTATAATGAGCTTCTAATGAAGCGAAAGAATGAAAAACGATTCATCAAAATACAAGTTGCTATGCAAATGGTCAAATTAATTAATATAATCACAATCAAATTTAACAATGTGTATGCTTTAGCATACGATCCAATAAATAAGGAGTTTGCACAGCAAACGATCCAATAAATAAGCAGAGTATGCTTTAGCATACAATCCAATAAATAAGGAGCTTGCTTAGCAAGCAATCCAATACAAATTGTTCCGACTAATTTATTAAGAAAATACAAATAAAAGAATAATTAATTTGATCATAGCATAGCTGTTAGAAACAACCCTATCAAAATCACGTAATACATGTCCTTCAACCTCTCTTCTAGAAACTACTCCATCCCTCCTAACACTCAACCTTTTCCAGGAACCCGTCTAACCACCTAACAAACAGGGTAATAAAACCACCTCCCCCTAAACCTCCCCAAGGCCGACACGGCCATATTGACATCGAAAGTCGTTAGGTAATAAAGCAATTAAGGGGGCAATAAAATCTATTGTCTGCGACTTATAGCTTCAAGTCTACTCAGGTATACACTATGCGCCGTATCCAAAAATACATGTTTCAGAATCCTGCGGTACTCACACTATAATTTTTATAGAGGGAGTTTGGCTAAGGGCATATAATTTGAAGTACACACTAACTACCTCTGTAAAAACTGTTGCAGAAGTACCGCAGGATTCTGAAACATGTATATTTGAATAGTGCATATTCTAGTTCTTAAATTAAGTCTTGACACGACTACGGCGGATCCCATAGCTTTGGAGCTATGGACCTATAAAAATCATTTTTTCATGTTTTCGGCAGCCTATCACATCGAAAGGAAGCATTTGTGCACCCACGTTGGTCTATACTTTTGTCTTATCTTGGTGTCAGGAATCACCTCCCAAACGTTGTCGGTGTTGTTTTGAAACACCCTGGATATATACTAGGGTGTCCCTTATTTTGGGTAAGTCGTGGAATGACGTTTTCACATTATAATATAATTTAGAATTGCCAACCGTGGTAACAGAGAAACTATTAGAGACAGAGAAACGAAACTTTGCACGAAACAACTAGAGAAAGGACGATCAGCCCGTGTATTGACAAACATCACCGGATGAACAGTGTTGCCAACACAAAAGAAAGTTATGTTTTTTTGTAAATGGAATGACCTAAATTGAACATCATCATTGGAAGTGACAGTGAAAATAAAGATAAAAGAGATGGTAAACGCAGGTCAGTGTTGTAAACTTTTCGAGAAATAACGTGAAACTTGTGTTGGCCCACACAAGGCGTGAGGTTCTAATGTTTTGTACACCTTAAATCAGTATTAAGAAATATTGTTTACGCTGACTCTAAAGTCTTGAACGATCCGTTGAACAGTGTTGCCATCAATAGAAGAGAAAAGTTGAGTTTGGAAAAGATACAATAACTCAGAAAAGCTCACTAGTGCTGTATGGTTTAAAACCTATACTGCAAGGCGGTATAGCATGAGGAGTAGCACCGTGGTTATGTGAGATCGATAAGTCACGTACTGACAGATATATTAGTTATCTTGTTACAGCATAGAAGTAAGGTTTGTAAAAGATCGCAACGCTGCACAGCGGTGGCTTTTTTACTCTTGACGTCATCACCGTTATCAGTGATTACAAAAGTTCAAGAGTACATAAACCCATGCAAATTGAACGCTTTTCATATTTTTTACCAAGTTGTTGGGATTCCAACCCGCTGTGCAGCGTTGCCACTTTGTACAAACCTTACTTGTCAGCTTTAACAAGATATCGTATACCTCTGTCAGTACGTGACTTATCGATCTCACATAACCACGGTACTACTCCTCATGCTATACCGCCTTACACTATAGGTTTTAAACCACACAGCACTAGTGACCTTTTCCGAGTTATTGTACCTTTTCCAAACTCAACTTTTCTCTTCCGTTGATGGCAACACTCTTCAGCGGATCCTTCTAGACTTTCGAGTCCGCGTAAAGTTCTTGTCAATATCTTATTTAAGATGTACAAATCTTTAGTACCTCACTCCCTGTGTGCGCCAACACATGTTTCACGTTATTTCTCGAAAAGTTTACAACACTGAGTTTACCATTTCTTTTGTCTTTATTTTCATTGTTGCTTTATATTCAATTTAGGACATTTGATTTACAGAAACACAATTTTCTCTTAGATGTTGTCCTTTTCCTAGTTGTTCCGCGCAAAGTTTCGTTTCTCTGTCTCTCCGTTTCGTTTCTCCGTTATCACGGTTGGGAATTCTAAATTATATTATAATGTGGAAACGTCATTTCATGACTTTATCATCAAAACGGCACGGGTTAACGTTCTCGTAGAGAGCTGCTATTTCACTAATGCGTGTTTACGGTCACATAGAATGCATTTGCGGGGTGTGCGTATCAATACAAGAACTGACTACAGCATTATAATTGAGACTTCAACAACGTTACACCGTACATACCCTGAAGTGTAAAAGGGTTTAAATCAAAATGTGAAAGTTGTATTGCAAACAGTATATGGCAGAAACCAATGCAAATACTTCTGTATCGTGTACAACTGAGTCCCTTAGTTTGTCAATTCTCTCACATAAGCTACTATACGAAACGATAGAGAAGTAGAATGAATGACGGAAGAAGAGAAAATAGAAGGAAAGGGATAGAGAGGAAATAATTATACTGAATCTACGTGAAAACTGTAAGCAATTTCCAGAGAATGATGAGGGAAATCTGCGGAGTAATTATTGAAACACCGCGACATCATTATTTTTTTCTAATCGGAGAAAACAATTGTCTTCTTGTTCTATCGAGAAAGTAGAGAAAGAGGGGGAACGAGAATGTAAGATAATGTATGAGAAAATGCATATCTCTTGTTTGTTTTGCTGCATCTGAAGAGCTTGGAAAAAAGAATGTCAAAAAACGAAGAGTACACTAACATGTATATCAAACTCATTACAAGAACGGACTGCAACTTTATAATTGAGTTTTGTGAGTGGCTGTAGAAATAGCGCTGGCAGTCCTTAGTGGTGCCGACAGCGAAAATAACAATTAGTCGCCGAGTATAACCACATTTCAGTTCCATCATCATTGGTGGAAAGGGGGGGATCCAGTGCTTGTGATGTTATGGCGCTGGTGGTATATGGTCTATTCCTCTCTTTTCGCCGTCATTAGTAAACATTGAGAGAATCAAAACCCGAGGCAAAGAAGCGACAACTCCCGCTCTCTCTCTAGTCAGTCAGTGCCGTCATATTTGCTTCCTACACGCACACGTACACACATACATACATATACATACACGGTGGTTGGATGAGGGACGACAAAAACCGATGGGTAGAAAAGTAAATACATATTGTGAGAAGAGTTTTGTGTAATTTTGGACTTTTGTCGTTTTCCATACAAAAGCGACTCAAATAGTGAGAGAATTTGTTCATCGGTGAATCTGCCATGTTGGGTGTAATCATTACGAGAACGAGAAACGTATAGTCAATTGTAAATTTTGAGGGGAGAGGGAAGCAAGAGAAGGAGAAGGACAACATGTGTAATATTCAGGTCGTTAGTAGGTCTTCATTCATAACAACAGTGCAGAATAATTGATACTGAAAATTGTAATTTTTAAAATAAAATTTGGAGCTTAATGTTAAGAGAAATGGATATTACCAATGTTGGTATTTTAAGAGTAATTTTTATGTATAAAAAAGGAAGGGAAAAGACATAGAGGGAACAAAAGAAGTACTGTTTTCATCAACTACACTGATGTGCAAAACTTAAGGACGACACAGATAAAGTATCAAAATATTTTGTAGTCAATGAAAATGAATGAAAGCCTGGCAGGATGTTGTCAGATTTCCCACACGTGCACAGGGAGCAAGCATTTTGTGACGTGACGTTAGTGACCATAGCACAGAACGAGTCTGCTTCTCCCAAAACAAAGCAATCGAATGAAAGGGACGATGTATTGTGTCTGTCTGTCAGAAAAATGTTAAGGTGCATTGTAGTAGTCTTACTCACAATGGCATCATCTGGAGACAACATTTGGATGATTTCACACGTGGAAGAATCGTCGGGAATCTAGAAGAAGGATAAAGTATAACGAATGAGTCCCAAGAACTTGATATTGTTTTACGCACGTAAGGAACACTCCGAACCACAGGCAATGCTGTGCAAAGGAGAGATGATGATCGACCACGGTCAACTGCAGCAGAGAACGGCCACTACATTGTGAAAAAAGCAAGGAAGGACCGAACGTTGTAATTACGAATACATTTAAGAAAAATGTATGCCGTCTAATCTCACGACTCATAGTGGCCAGTCAACTGGATGGCAGTGGTCGCATTGCCCGATGACCATTAAGAAATGTTCTTTCGACACCCGCACATCGACGGCATCGTTTGCGGTGATATCAAGAGCAAGAGGACTGAACTGAGGACAGATCGGATCGTGTTCTCTTCTTCGAGGGCAGCAGATTCAGTCTGAGTAGGGATTCTAAATGTGCACTCATCTGGGGGGAGGCGGGAACACGCAGTGATCCCAGAAGTATTGTCGAACATGATCATTTTGGTGGTTTGGTTGTGTGGGAAGGCATAATGTTGCATGGTCGTACTGACTTCCCAATTTTTGATGCGGCACAGTTAACCCAATACTCGGTCAACGTTATTGTAATATTATATCCCTTTCCCACGTGCGTCGTTTCAGATGTACAGTCGGCCTCATCTTCCTCTTTATAAATAATCACGCACATCTACATTGAACAACGCAGGTAGCTTAGATCTTGGAACGAGAGGATGTTCTGCGAATGGACTCTTCTGCCTGTTCCTTCGACATGAATCCCTTCAAGCTCGTATCGGATGGTATAAGGAGACTTACTGTAGCACATCCACAGGCAAAAAGGACCATCCAATTATGCTGGTGGAGTAATAGAGCTCCATACCCGAACAACTCATTACTACCTTTGTGAGTACCACCCATGTTGACCGATGGGTGTACCACATTCAAATATTGGGAAGTCTGTATGTCCATTCAACATTATGCCTCACCACACGAGAATATCAAATCACCAAAATGATTATTTTCGACTTGTACGTAGTTCATTGAATATTCCCACCTCTCATCATATGAGTGCACATCTAGAATCACTACATAGGCTGAGTCCCCTCTCATCGGAGAAAAGAATGCTACAGCATTCCTCCTAAGTCCAGCCGTAATTTTCCCGGCATCACCGCAAACGGTGCCGTCGATGTGCAGGTATCAGCAGACAATGTAATGGCAGTCGGGCAAGGGGACTACCCCTGTGAATCGTGAGTTTGGGCGACATGTAGTCCTCTTGTATGTATGTGCAATTGCATCTCCATACAATTGCACATGTTTTCTCCGGGCCATATTGTAGTAAGTAATACCAGCACAATCCACCTTAACATACTGACACACACTGACTCGTCAGTTTCATTTAACTGCTTCGTATGGGGAAGCAGATCCATTCGGCGCTACGATCACTCTAATGTGACGCTTTGCAACGTTTTGCGCCCTGTGAGAGACCTCTGTAACATGCTGCCGGGATTCCATTTATTTCCATTAACTACGCAACATTTTATGTTACTTTACCTATGGCATGCTTAAGATACACCAATGTATATCTTCATTACTAAATGTCTATTTTACCATATTTTGCTGAAGAAAGAGGGATTAAAACGCAGAAACGCTCTTTGCGTACGCCACTGCAAACGTATACACATGCATGTATTTTTCGATGAAAAATATTCTCCCTTCCGCCAAGTAAAAGTTATGACAATGATCTTGAGTACAGTAGCAACGAAATCAGTGAAAATTTCTGAATTTGATCAGTGTGGTATGCTTTTGGATTATCAACCTGGGTTTGATCAAAAGAAAGAGAAAAGTAGTATATATGTATTTGCTTCTAGCCTCATCCTTTCGGTTTCCCCTGTCCTTTTTCGAGATCGGTGCAATGTGATTGATAGCCATGACGTCATCAATCATCTTGGTGTCGCACATAGTGTCAGCTGACCACGACGTTTGATGAACGAACGAACAATGTCTTTTTTTTTCTTTTAAAGCCTAAATCGCTGCCCACTTATATCATAGCTATATAAACGATAAACCTGACAGTAACCACAAAAACCATCTACAGTCTATAGCGACATCTGTCAAGATATTTGAATAATAAATATTTGCAAATGTTTGTATTTCATTTTATCGGTTTTAATTAAGTGACGATAGCAAAAAACGTCGTAGCAAACATTACAGTTGTCAAATTTCTCTAGGATACAAGATAATATACTTGAATACTATTTCACACTTTTATAATGTAAACAATTGGGATAAAAGTAAACCATACTCATGAGTATGTATGTGAAACATGTTATATTTTCCAAATCCTCATTAAATTGTCTCAAATTAGTGAAGTAACATTCCTCTATTAATACAGATCAATTGCTTAAATCCGATTCAAACTACTCGCTGAGCAAAAGAACACTTTTTTTGTAAAAATTAATAACGTGTAACAGTTTCGCCAACTATGGCTTCATCAGACACTATCCATCAGAAAGGAGATAGTGTCTGATGAAGCCAAGTGGATAATTGGTAAAATTGTTACACGTTATTAATTTTTACACACACACACACACACACACAAATAAAAAAAAACGTGTTGTTTTCTTCAGCGAGTAGTTTAAATCGGACTTAAGTCTACTAAAACAAAGCTTGTACAATCAGAAACAATATTAAGTATAGGTTGGAGGTATCATTTCATATACCTCCAACCTATACTTTAACATAGTTTCTAAATGTACAATGGAAAATATTTCAGATCAGGAACGCACCCACGCGGGGCTTCACCAGGCCCGAAACCCCTAAAAAAAAAATCATAACTTTACATACATTTGTACATTTCTTAATAAAATTATATTTGTTTAGCAGAGAAATAATTGATATAGACTAAAAAAGTGACCTTATTCCTCTATATTATTTATTTCCTGATAAAAAAGAGTTTATTGTTTTTCGTGAGAATATGGGTTAAAAATTACTTATTGTTTTTTTTCGGCTGTAGAGTAACACCCGTCCGATACTACTTAAACATAGTGGGCAGTATTCAGAGAGAATTCGTTAATCGAAGGTTAGTCACAGACTAGTTAGTAAGCATACTATAAATATACCACATTGACTTGACACCTAGTCTTCCGTTTCAGGCGCTGCTATCGGCTGAAGGAATTCGACTCTCTTTCGCTAAGGCTCTCTCGCTTAGCAGCTGCTAAACCCTTATTGGCTCAACGCGTGGGTGTGTCGGGGTGTGAGCTTTAGTTCGCATTTTTTCCATGGCTCAAGACATTTTGGCAGCACAATAACTCTTTACTAAGGAAGGTACACTTTTTGGTATTCAGAGTCTACTTTGAGTACAACTAAAATGATGATTTGGGTATGATTAACTTATATATCCCCAATGAATCGGGTGAGAAAAATAAATGTGGCAACTACAGAAAAGTAGATCAGCGCATGCATAATCTGTAAAAAAAATGAAAGTACATGAAATACGAAATGTTGTGTCGCACGCTAAACCATGGGTAAAAGATTACCCTCTGCTCTAGATTAATTAGTCAGATTTGATTAACTTCTTCAAATACTACGTCCTAATCAGAGACTCTGAATAGAATTATGATAACCATACGTTAGTCAACTCCGTAGTATGGAATTAATTAGTCGTCAAAACGACTTTGCATAGGGCCCAGTATCTTCTATTATTAGATCCCGCTTGGACGAAACATTCTGGATAAGCGCCTGATACAAATTGAACATACTTACACGAAAAAAAAAAAAAAAAAAAACTCCTGTGTTAAGGAACTTCAGTTTGAAAGATAAGAACTATGCGTTCTCGCCAGGCCCGTAGTCAGAACACTAAGACAGGGCTAACTTGAATCTATTTACACTCATACAGGAAGTCCAACAAACAACTGAAATTTTCGGAGAGCTGAAGGAGGTCACAGGTAAGTCTCACACCCTGACTACCCCTAGTTCTCTTATACTCTAATGGATCCTGTTTATGAAGTAGAGCGCTATATATATGTGAAGCAATTCGTTAAGATTAAGGTTAAGAATTAGATTTCTGGATTTGCGAATCTATGGCCATGTTAGCACACCATACATATGAAGGATGACTTCCCTCTACGATCACACTGCCCGTCAGGCACGCACCCAGAAATTTATGTTCAGGGGTGTCAAAGTTTGGGAAGGGTCCACCAATAGTAGTAACTATGACTAAGTAGTATTGAATTGGTATTATTTCACACTCGATAAAACGATAAACAGTTTTTAAGTACAATATTCTCAGCAAAAAATAATAAAACTAAATTCTTTTTATAAGAGAAGAAAGAATTTAGATGTATTTTAGATCATTTTTTTTTTTAAAGATACATCAACCTTTCTCTTCTAGAATAACCATAGTTTTCTTAAGAAAGTAAATAAATTTCTGTCAAGTTACAAAGTTTGGGGACGAGCCGGACACGGTGGACCACCACCTCCGTAGCTGCTCCCCTGCTGCCCAGGAATTGCACACGGAGAAAGGAATGAGGAAGTGGCCTGGAACTATTATGTTAGTTACCATCCCGGCATTTGCCTGGTGTAAATAAGAAAAAAAACAGGAAAATCTCACTCAGGATGGTTGGCCTGAAAAATGTTGTTACACTTTTCTACCGAGTGTTTTCACCAGGAATCTAACCCGGGAAATATCGCACCAAATTGACAGCGTTAGCAACTACGCTACGCGGGGCCACGTGGAGCAATTCGTATCATACAGTGGTTACCAACCTTTTCGACTGATGACGTACTTTACTGAGCACCTAAGACATTGCGGCACTTCTTTTTTGTTTTTGTATTAATAATAACATAAGTTATAATAATGTAAACGTATAAGTTTCTAAAAAGTAATGGCTGTATGTAGTACTTAGCATTGTTGCTGCTCCTGGAGAAATTGGCTGGTACAGATTGTATCAAAATTGATTTTAACAATTTATTAAATGCTTTATGACTTTTACATTCTAAAATTTCGCCATACAGCTCATGGAACTGTGCATCGCACTACTTGGGAACCACTGGTAGAATGTTGTACTAATACTCGTAAATTGTGAAAGAAATTAGGCAATGATTTCTAATACTCGTAGTAAGTGTTAACATGTATTTTTGTCTCTTTCCAAGAATAAACATTGAATCATGTACACCACTACCAGAAGTCCCACCATGAACAATCAACAAGCGATACAGGTGCCGATTCTGGAAGAAATAACCCGCCCCCAATATTTGTTTATCTCCCAAGATCTGGATACTCTTGTTTGGATATCTGACAACAAAACCCTATATCTGAGTGGCCTTCCTGCAAGTTATACAGAAATCGGCTCCACTGACGAGTGATGATTCAGTTTCTGAGTGATGTTGACTGAAGTATACAGTTCGATTAAGAAGCTATAAGTATGTTGGAGGAGGCACACACAGGTACACATTCTACTCACCTTCTAGAGGTCTGCACGGGCCTACCAAATATATATCTCTTCGGGCCAGGTCCGAGCTCAGGCCGTAAATTTTCAAATGTACAACCATATTTCTCGGGCCTTTTCGAGCCTAACTTTTTAAATATAGTGTACAATGACATTTATTGGACCGTTCTTTCTGGAGAACTTTTAAAACACAACTAAAAAAAAATTAAATCTCTAATTGCTGTAAATAAAAATACAATTTTGCGTTAATTATTAAGTTTCTGTAACTCGGGCTTATTTCGGGCTCATTTGATTATCACACGATCTCGGGGCGGGCTCGGGTCTAAATGATAAAACATATTTTGGACTCGGTTCGGGCCTCACATAAATTCACGGGCCGGGCCGGGCCGGGCTAAAAATACCGGCCCGTGCATACCTCTACCACCATCCTTCTCATTTCACACAAGCAAACGGATCAACTGTGTCATTTGTCCGTGCATGTTAAGCTGCAGCAATGCTAATCTTCAACTCGCTCTGTTGTTAAAAAGTTAATAATTTTTAGTTGTAACTTGTCTATTGAAGAAGCAAGTCGAGAGATGGGATCAAGCTGAATAAATGGTATCCTTGAGTGTAAATTCTCATGGAAATCGAGAAAACGCATATTTATATCGCTATAAATTTGTTGTTTCCCATAAATATAGCTTTCATTCCACATGAATTGATGGTTCATTTATTTATGTTGCGCATATGTAAAAGAAAAAATACTTAACTAAGAAATTACATCTAGGTCTACATTGTTGTTCTGTCATCTTCTAACGGTAGCACAATACTCCTAACACAGTGGCCGGATCTAGAAGGTGAAACCCAGACTATGATAGGTATATCATGAGTTTACTATAAACTTTCAAAAATATATTAATAATAGCTTAAATTACTTTTGTCACTCAAAAAACTGGGAGGCCTGGGCCCTCTGGCCCCTGGCTAGATTCGCCGCTGTCCTAATAGTGGGAGACATATTCTTAAGAGCAATGCACGTACTACTGTAGTTCTAGTTGGTAGATTAACAGGAAAATAATTGTGAGAAAGAAATTTACGTCATAGAAGCAATCATAATTGTCTTTTCTCAGTGGTTACAAATGTAAAAAAAAAGAAAAAAGAAAGAAAAAGAAAAAAAAGAAAAATGCAGAGGAATGTTTGAGTTGCAGACAGCTACTTTCCAGAATGCAAAGCAATGAAGACAATTTTTACATTTAAACAAATAGGCCTATATGCGTGCGTTTGGAACTTTGTCCCTAGATCAGGATCCTCAACCTTTTTTGACTGACGACACACTTCATTCATATTTTTATTATAAGTAATAATAATAATAATAATAATAATATCTATTATAATAATGAAACCAATTAGTTTCTATAACGACTCTAGAATGAGCATTACTGCTACCGCTGGAAGTGTTAACTGGTACTGTCTGCCTCGGTTTTAACTAATTATTACTAAATTCTTCATGATTTTTATTTTTTTTAAATTTCGCAACACACGTTATGGGACTGCGTGATACACTAATGTGTCGCGAAACATTGGTTGAGAAACACTGCTCTAGATAATTACTTCCTTCTTGGCCTGGGAATAGAATTTTCATTGTTTCAATTATTCCCAGGAGAGCAATTTTTTTCTTTCGTTAGATTTTTCATGCCGTAATTAAATTACCTTGAATCTATTTACATGCAATATATGTCACCAAATGAATAATTATTTAGCTTCAGGTACTTTGCTGTTACCAACTGTTGAAAGTATATGTCTATCAGTAGCTAAGCAGATGCATTTCTCAGTTTGTTGCAGAAACTTACTGAAGAATATGGAAAGAACTGTTCTAAAACAATGTTAAGATACGTAAAAGTTCCAGCCATATTTGAATTATTATTTAAAACACTATTAGAGAATGCCAAACAGTAAAAGTTCAATCAGTAAACTTAGTTTACATGGAAACTAGACGCAACTCACGTTTAAACAAGGTGACTGAATGAACTGCTTGCAAGTTCGCTCAAATTTTGTTAGACATTGTGAATCTGTGATAAGCTTCCAAACTATGGGGACTGAATGTTGAAACCAGAAGTGACAGATCTATTCTTTAAAGTTTCAGTAGCAGGATAAGGAAGGAGATGAAAACGATACTTAGAATACAGAATCCGTATTAAAAAAAAAAAAAAAAAAAAACTCTCATTACATCTTATTGTTATTTTTCTTATATCTATCGACAGACTACGGTCAGACGGGCGGGCCTGTCTGTAAGATTTCCCGTATTTACGAATAAATAGTTTGAAAGCCTAAAAAGACAATAGATTCACAGATATACGAACAGAGTCATTCTATAAGACTTTTCATACTTATCATAACATAGTTTTGAATTCTACAAGACTGTAGAAGGGCAGATAGACGGAAAGAGTCATTCCATAAGACTTTTCATATTTACGCATAACATAGTTTGATATTTTAGAAAACTAAGTTGAACTCATGTTGTTTCTTTCTTTTCTGAGGTACCGGTACTCTCATGTTAATCTCCTTTCGCAGTTATACGAAGAGATTATACTTATGGATGCAAAATACGATAAAGGACGATACATCTCCCTATGTCTGGTGTAAAGTATTAACATCTTTACCTATATCTAATTAGAAGAACAAACTACTCTTATTCACGTACTACAAAAGATCGGTTAAAGTTATCAAATGTTTAACTAGACATCAGCATTATTCACACTCAGATTTATATATATATCGAAATTGCACAGTAGTCCGCAAGAATATAATCGTGTACTTTTCAGATAATTAATCAGAAGATGATAAGACAAGTTTTTAACATGACAAACGAGCTGACTTTGTATTTCTCTTAAGAATTCTTAAATGAATTTTTTCTAAAGGTTCCGTACTGTAGCTTAAAAGGAATAATTAAGGTTTCTGCAGAAGTCTTGCTTGATAAAATTAAAGAGCTAATCAAAATCAAGATCATTACAAGTCGGGCTATATTGTTAAGGAATTGAGGAAAGAAAATTGTAAATAGAATAGAATAAATGATTGAATAAATGGATTCTCAGAAAGACTGATAGCCTAGGTTTTTTTTTTTTTTTTTTTTTTGTGATTCGGATGTAGCCTTCACTGCAGAAAATGAGCGAAAAGCAACCAGAAGGCTATATAGCTCCTCCCTCACATTCACACATTTTGCCTTTCTACAAAACAATAAGAAATGTCAGTTAAGCTATAGTAATTAATAATACTAACTAACTAACTAACTCTATGGCCTATGGAACCCGGAGGTTCAATGCCGCGTTCACAAAAGCTCTCTACTGACTTCTATCCTTAGCCAATTGGATCCAGTTTCTACTTTGTATTCCTATATCTGCGAGATCTATCTTGATATTGTCCTCCCATTTGCGCCTAGGTCTTCCTAATGGTCGTTCTCCAATTGGTCTTCCAGTCAAGACTTTGAAAGCGTTTCTACTTTCTTCCATTCTGGCTACATGACCTGCTCACCTAAGCCCCTAGACTTGACGACCTAACAATGTTGGGTAAACCGTATAAACTATGTAGTTCCTCGTTATGAAGTTTCTGCGATTTCCCATTCAAGTTCCTCTTGGGTCCGAATATTCGTCTCAAGATCTTGTTCTCAAATACTTTCAGTTTATGTTCTTCCCTCAGAGTAAGCGACCATGTTTCGCAACCATACAGAACAACAGACAAGATTATCGTTTTATAATACTAATACTAATAATTTTTATATTTATTTGGTAGATATCGAATGTAATAAATTAAAAATGTGGATTTATACAGAGTGAAAGTTTCTGGGCAGTTAGATTAACACTATTTTGAAATACTTTGTATAATAGAAAGTAAAATACCGTCCTTGCTTATGTTTGTTTAAATTTAAACAATCATGAAAGCCCAAAGTTATCCAACATGAAAGAATGACATGTGGAACAAGTTGATTAATATACAACACACATTAAAATATAGCCAAGCAGTTCAACGTGTGGATGATCGGAACGTTCCGACTTCCAGCAAAAGAACGTGGGTATAGTAAAAATTGTCATTTAGCATGTCATAAAAACTTAGTGTCATTTTCTATAAATTATGTACTGTCCACGCAATCATTTCTTACCTTTGGTAAAAGTAGGTTTGCGGAACCTCTTGGTTATCCTACGTGAAAGAACGGTCAATGAATAGAAAAGTTGCCTCCGACAATGTATAGTGAAATGTTCAAAAGAAGTCTGCACGTTAATGTCCGAGACGCTCAGTTCTAAGGAATATAGCATTTAAACGGAATAATCCTTAACATTGAAGATTTTCATCTGTTTTAACCTAACTTATTTTTAGTGTGATTTTAGAGGGAATAAAACGTACGTGTATATGCATGTCGCGACGTTTCACGTAGTACAATAGAGTATATAACTTTCTCAAGAAAAGAAGAACATATGACAAATCTCAGAACTTGTTACGTACTATAGTACTATAGTATAGTACTATAGTACTATACTATACTATAGTACGTACTATAGTTCAAAACTGTCACAACTCCAGAAGATCAAGGGATTCCTTCGCCTGACTCATAAACATGTTATATTGTAATGCAGGTCTTGTGTTCTAAAATTGTTGTTTTCAGTAAAAGAAAACATATATTCTCCCACCAAATTTCTGTGCTCCTCCTCATTCCTCCCCCACAGAAATTAAAACTGGAGTAGTCACTATTTCAAGAAGACAAAAATAAGAAATTTGAGTTTTGTTTTATCGTGGAGCATGGCAATGCCCAGTTAACATTTGTAAGTGCCCACATGATTCAGAAAGATACTGCAATATTACAATAGAAAGAGTGTCCGTGTCCATTTAATTATAGAAACTTGACATCATATCAGTTCTAGGAATTGTCCAGTTTCTCTGCTATTAAGTTCCAGTTTTGAGGAGAAAGTACTCGTAAGTTTAGTTAATGACTTCGGACTATCTTTTCCATTGAGATACTTGTACTACGGTATCACTAACTTAACTTAGAATAATGCTTTCCTCTCTCATAATTTTCCTTGTTTTGAAAGAAAAAGAAAAACAATATCATTATCCTGACTTTGATGATCATGAATTCAGTGTTCATACTATTCACCATCACTTAACTAACTCTATGTCGAATGGAACCCGGAGGTTCAATGCCACTTTCACAAAAGGTCTCCATTGACTACTATCCTTAGCCAACTGGATCCAGTTTCTACTTTGTATTCCTATTTCTACGAGATTAACCTTAATATTGCCTTCTCATCTGCACTAGATATTCCTAATGGTCCCGTTTTCTGATCGGATTTCCAATTAAAATTATGAAAGCGTTCCTATTTTCTTCCATCCTCGCTACATGACCTGCCCACCTGAGCCTCCCTAACAATGTTTGGTAAACACGATAAATTATGTAGGTAGTTCCTCGTTGTGAATTTTCCGTCATTCCTTATTCCCGTTCCTCTTGGATCCGAATATTCTTCTCAAAATATTGTTCTCAAATACTTTCAGTCTGGATTCTTCCCTCAGAGTACGCAATCGTATTTCGCAACCACATAACCCAACATTCATGATTATCGTTTTATATATTTTAAGCTTCAAATTGCTCGACAGAATTAGCGACGACAAAAGATTTTCAACTGAATAATAACACGAATTCATTGCTTTTAGTCGACTTTTAATGTCTTCGTGAGTATGGTTTTCGTCTGTAAATAATGATCCTAAACATTTGAAAGTATCCACTTTATCAGGAGTATTTTGATATTTTAACGCATCCGTAATATGCAATATTACAATCCTGACGAATTTCCATGTATTTAGTTTTTTTTCTGCATTTATTCTAAACCCGTGTCCCTGCAAGCGTTTAGTAGGACCTCTGCATTTCTTTCTATTGTTGTCCTATCATCCTAATATTAAATTTACATCATCACCATACGCCATAACTAGTGAATACCATTCAGCTCTAGGCCTTAGTTGTTATCTTCAATTTTTCTTGCATCGTACTCCAAGACAAAGTTGAATAGACTCGTGGCAATATAATTAAATTTCATACATATACACAGAAAGGGATGCACTTTCCAAATACTATGATAGAAAGGATTGTTTTCCGCCAATGCAATTTTCAAAAGTTCCTCGTATATCAAGTTCACTTTCCAGAGTCTTCGGCAAATCTTGTCAAACTGTTTTCTATTTCATTGCACATTTTTCCTATATACAGTCAGCATTTGTCGTACTCCAGTGAGGAACTTCTCTAACATTGTTGATTAGGACCACATTTTCGCCTTCTGCAATGTACTGAAGGACTGTTCAATGGCACTTGTTCACGGTTAGGTTGTGCTAACGTACAGAAAACTTTTTTTTTTTTTTTTAAACTGGAAAGAAACTTCATTGCTATTTCGAAGTTGTTCACATACTTCTCCGCTGTTCTATTCGACTCTTCAGGTTCACTGAAGAATATGTTGAAAATGTATGTACTTTTCCCCACGATATGAGAGCCAAGACGAGAAATTTCATGAGTCTCGTGGACAAAAGTAGTTCACCAAAGTCTCAAATATTGTTTTATTGTAACGTGATTCATAGTATAAAAACTATAAATTGGTAAAATGATTATACAGTCAGTGATAAAAGTTATTTCCGTTTGGTAAAATTTATTTTGGAAATAACAGTAATATGGCTTGAACGTAAATGTACAAGGGTGGAATGGCTCAAAACGTACAGAAAATTACTTTGTTTTTAATTTACTGAAAACTTTACTCAAATTGCCCTTCCATTCTGAAGGTATTTACGAAAACAATTACATCAAACGGAAAGAGTTTTTGCCGCTGACTGTACGAACACAATGAAGATGCATTTAACAATATACTTCAATACTGTATGTTATTTAAGTGTTGTTATATCACACGCTTCATGGTCTTTTTTGTTGCGCTTAAGGGTTCTGATAACTTATAGATGAAATTAAGGGGGGGGGGGATCAGAGTATAAATGTTAAACAAAAATTTACAAAACGAGAAAACTGGAAAAGCTTTTCGATAATCGAAATGAAACGAGAAATAATTCTTCGAGAATCGAGACAAAACGAGAAACTAATTGAATCACTGATTGGAAAAAGGGAATAAGTGCATCAGACCTAAGTTTTCAATAACGCTAAAAAACCTTCTAGAGGCGTTGTTTGTATTTGTTGCAAAAAGTGTATAATTGATTACTTGTAGCAAAACAACTAACAAACACTAAGACAACAAGAAGAATCTTGTATTGCAGCCCTGGAGTTGGTTAGAAAAGCTTAAAAATGGAAAAAATATTCCCTTTTTCCAATCAATTAAAGTTGGGTGCAATTGTAATTGTGTGTAGGGTATGTAATGTGCAGTTTGATAGAAAGCTATGAAAATGTACATGTTGAATGCAATGTTGTATGTTAATCTTGGATATATGTATTCGAACTATCACGCATATTAGGCTTCTAACACTTTTATTGTCACCGTTCGTTTTTCTGTACAGCACATGTTATTCGTACAGCAAGAAAAGTAATACAATAGACAACTGAACAAAATACGTAGCAAAATACCTTGTCACAGTAGAATGGGTTTACATAGGGTCCTATCCGTCTGCATCTTCGTCTTCTACAGTTTCTTGATCAGTGGTTTTCCATGAACAAATCATCCTATAAAACTGTTTGTATTGGTCAGGTATGTATTTGATGATTTGTGAAGAATCGTTGATCTTTTTCTGATTGATCGAGACTTGCCAATCGTATGCCTTTGACGTTGGCAGTGCAACGTTTGTGACATTACTTTTGAGTAATCGAAAAATATCAGTTCTTAGTCCATTGATAAACTTATGAGCTTGGACATAACCTGGAGATTCTGCTTTGTAAACAGTGTCTCCATTTACTTACTTGGAATTTCACTGTTTTGTCCACAATGCTACCTGAAGATTTCTAAAGCGGTTACCACCAATGTTTAAAATCTAAGATTTCTTCATTGACAACTTCGTAAACCTGAAATGGAGGATCAGTATTTGTTGCATTCGTAATCATGTGGTTATACTGTGCTGGTAAATAAATGCAATTGTGTCGTTTGAGTTCTAGTTTGATTACAGCAAAATTTCGGTCACATGATAAAAACTGTGACCTCTGACAGGCAAATATTGGTGTATAGTGGGAACCGTTATGATACGGTCAGGCTGAAAAGCATTCATGTCATTGAATGATTGCAGTTTTGACCACCACTTGTATCACTGAAAGCATGTAAATCTGTAACTGATTGGGGCAAAAAGCTCTCCATAGATTGTGCAATGCAAAAAGAAGGCGAAGTATCGTAACGAAAGCAGAGGGCTCTGGTGGTTGTCTACTTACACACAGTCTCACAGTTGTGGTCGTCTCCTGTAGTGACTGTAAGAAGGAAATAAGAAACGTAGTTATTCCCTTTTTCTAATCAGCAAGAGATTTTGCCTTCTACATTGGTCACATAGAGTTGCCCAAACATTCCAATTTTCTACTCAACGATGCAACTATCTTAAAGGAACACATCTGCTATCTCAGGTTAAAATCGCAAAAAATTGTACTTATTCCCTTTTTCCAATCAGTGGTTCAATTGTAAATTCGAGTACGTCAATTGTTTCAAAATTAGTTGCTAACAGTGCATTTCTGTTTATATCCATTCAGAACTAACTCGGAAGAGTAATGTTCCCGGAAGTAGGAACGAAATACACGGTTCTGATTGGTTGGCGTAATCCGTTTCTCGCCATGTAGCATTCATATAGCAGAAATCAAACGCTTGCTGCTGTCGGCCCTCATGGCCGAAAGTGTAGCCCTCCCCACTGGTCTAGTAGCTAGCACGTGCGCCTCTGGTGTACGGGGTTCCGGGTTCGATTCTCGGTGGGAGAGCCTTTGTGATTTTAACTGTCCTCGATGTTTATATGTTCGTGTCCCTGTCGTTCTAGGTGATTGGAGAAAAGTCGAGTAAAGCAAGTAAAATTAAGTAATAAGTAGTTGAAGTAAGTTACTGAGACACGTTCGGTGAGTCAGTTAACTTTTTTTTTTTTAAAAAAAAAATGTGTTAGCGCTACGTTCTAGTAACGGAAATCGATTTTGGCGTGGGTTCAAACCCAGCCTAAGGCAAGTTTATATATATATATATAAATTTTCATAACACTTTTTTCATTAAAATAAGATAAAAATAGTACGCAAAAAAAGTGATTTACTTACTTTTGAGCAGATTAGTAGTAGTAGTAGTAGTAGTAGCAGTAGTAGTAGTAGAAGGAGGAGGTACGGGTTAGAAGCCCCGCAGGACTCGTTTTGTTCTACCTTAACCCCCATAATATAAATTTTGTTACCAATTTAAAACAGCTGGCTAGGATAGCGCGTAAAACAGCTGGATAGGGTAGCGCGCGAAAAAAAATACTTCCAGGAGTATTACTCTCCCGAGCAGGTCCTATCCATTCACATCATATTCAATATTAATATCAAACTGCTCTCTAGTCCATTCTTACGTACCTAGCAGTTAACTACACATTAGCGTCACTGATATTACATAGCAAACTCTAAACTTGCAGTTTTTTTACATTCGCTATTAGCTACTGCAGTCACCTTTATATAAGTGATTCTATATGATTTTAATGTAACTTTCTCTGTATCAAGAAAATAATGAAAACAAGTGAGTCTCATTTCACAATCTGAAACGAAAAGGCTTCCAAATTATGGGAATTCAGTATCGAAGTCGGTATAACGTCTGTTTACACTAGACTGATAAAGTGAAAGATTGAATCTGGCAGATGGTGAATCCATTTAAAATAGCTCGTTTTCTCTCACTGTTTTTGTTCCATGGATAATTATACTAAAACCGAAGTGGTAGTTTATGTCTATCACTTCCAATAAAGTCAGAGTAAGAAAATTATGTTCTGACAACAAGCAGTAGCAACAAGCAGTTTTTGATATTAATTCAGAACATAATTTTCTAAATATATACTACTAGGCGATCAGAACTAAGATCACAAGTCTCATTTAAACTACTTTGGATTTGACTAGAGAGATAATAGTCATTGTTGGGAAGCTGAATTCATGTCAAATTGTCGCTTCTCGCTCTACTGCCATTCATGTCGTAACTAGATATGCTTGATTTCTACCAATTCCCACTTGAACGGAGATAATGAAGGAAATGAGATCTATTGTTGAAACACTGAATCCATTAAAAAATCACTTTGTTGCTATGTCTTTCCGTCTTTCCTCTATGGAGGGCAATATTGGAGCCGGAAGTATTTCTACCATTTCGGTTTCTCTAGGAACTAGAGGTCTGCACGGGCCAGAATTTTTAGACCGGGGCCGTGAATTTATAATGTGAAGCCCGACCCGAATCCGAAATATGTTTTAACATTTAGGTCCGAGCCCGGCCCAACTCGTGTGTTAATCAAATTAGCCCGAATTACAGAAACTTTATAATTTACGCAAAATTGTATTTTTATTTACAGCAATTAGAAACTTAATTTTGCAATTGTGCTTTAATAAGGTTCTCCAAAAAGAACAGTACAAACGTCCAATATATACAATATACAGTACATTTACAAAGTTAAGTCCGAAAAGGCCCGAGAAATATGGTTGTATATTTAAAAATGTACGGCCCGAGCCCGAAGTCTATATGCTTTGTAGGCCCGAGTCTGGCCCGTGGGCCGGGTCGGGCTCAAGCCCGCTGGCTCGACCCGAGCTCGTGCAGACCTCTACTACAAACATGCGGGTAAAGATGGAGGTATATTATCTTCAGGCACTAAATTAATTTCGAAAAACAAAACGTATCGCTGTCTACTACAGTAATTGTTTTACAATGAGCAACATTTGAAACCAAAAATTGTTTATTTGTACCACTTCCGGTATGAATTGAGAGTTAATGGAGGACATGGTATCTATTCTTGAGACACTGAATCGATTAAAAAATACGCTTCTCGATGTCCCTTAACCATTTTTGCTCGGACTATCAGACGAAAGGCTTCCGATGCATATGCGCCAGAGATGGAGTGGGTCAGTGGGTCGGTGGGTCAGTAGGTCAAGTGGGTCAAGTTTTCTGAGTGGGTCAGTGGGTCGTGGGTCAACAGCATTTGATCCACTGCGACCCACCACCCACCATGACCCACTGTGACCCACCACCCACCGTGACCCACTGCGACCCACCACCACCATGACCCACTGTGACCCACCACCCACCGTGACCCACTGCGACCTACCACCCACCATGACCCACTGCGACCCACCGACTCAGTATGATCTACCTACCCTCTCTGCTCACTGCATTGTAGACAGTATCTTCTGAAGACTGGTAAATTTGTCTTCGTTTTACTTTCAAGACCTTCATTTCCCTTCCCTTTCCACTTGTTTCTGTCTACTTACCTGAGGTGAGTATATCTAACCAAGTGAAAAAAGAACTTCAGGACTTTTGGATATTGATATTTTTAATTGTAATAACAGCAATAGCACATAAACTAATATTTGGCTTTCGAGATCTGTGAGTTTTTAGAGGAGCTAACTACTGGAGAAAATACATTTTTGAATCACTGTAATATATAAATTATTATATAAAAAATTGAATGTAACTATGTGTGCGTGATCATCACGGTCAAATTGCAAAGTCAAAATGAAATTACTTTTGGTATATAGTTAGGCCTTAATCCAAACTGGGATATTATATTGCTTTTATTATAATGCATAATATCCTAAATAGATAGAGAGGATCCGAATTTTTGCGAAAAAAAAATGAGTATCTCGCAAACCGTTAAACTTACGAAGATTAAATTTATAAACAAATAAGAAATCATCAGTTTATCAGGCTTTAATTGATAATTTATTCACAAGATTCCCTATCGAAGGCGCGGTAGATGAAGTTTCTGTTCTCCATGAGTCGACATTGCCAACTGACATGGTCGATATGGAAAAGATATTGTATGGTGATAGAGAGATTATACGTACTTCTTGCTGAGTATTTCAAAACTGACTAAGAAAAATCGTTATCAGACTTAAGTCTAACAAGCAGATTGTCGATGAGGAGTTGCAGAAATCGGATAGAGGTATTATCAATTTCCACGACAGAGTGCGAACGGGGATTTCCCCTTATGAATTTACAGATGACTGATATTAGAAATAGACTAAGTGGTTAAACATTGTCTAACTTGTTATTCATCAATGTTAATGGCCCACCGCTAGACAAGCTCAAAGTACACGAGCTAGTTATTTCTTGGCTGAAGTATGGACATCATTCCGCTGATGATGATTTACCACGAAAAAGTTACCAACAGGAAATAAACCCGATTTCAGGTTTGTTTTAAGGTGGAAAATTACGAGTTATAGAAAATGTATACTTGTATTAGTAATGGCTTATTTGTGTTATTCAACTTTGTACCTATTTTTTAGTAAGTCTCTTCTATGCTTTAGGTAAACTACTTTGAATAAATATTCATAATAATTGCAATTATGCATATTTGTAATTTAAATTTAACGTGGTGTTTTAGTGATTACACAAATTACAATTATGAGCATACTTTATGGAGATGCTCTCACATAGGGTACCCGAGCACTTTTATAAACTATGAAAAACTGATTTTTCAAGTTTTTTGTGGGAAAAATACTGTGAACTGAGAAATCATAACCTTTTCCATATTGTACAGGGGTATTTTCCTGCGAATAGAAGTTTCTTTGGAATGCGTTCAGAAATTAACACTTGCAAGAATACTCTTTTAGTACAAGTATATTTTAGGCACACACTAATTTCCCCCCACCTCGAAGTGTTTCAATTTCCTCACTGACAAACACTTTACCATTTTATATCGTAAAGGTCAGATCCACCGTTATTGTAACAGAGTGTTGCTTGAGCGATTGACTAGAAATTCAAACTCCGATTAGTGACAATTTCACAGTCTTGTTTTATTACAAGTGTAAACTCTTTAGTCAGTACAGAAGAGGCCGTGTTCAGAGTTGATGACGATGGATTTTGGTGAGTCAGAATAGGTCACAGTGGATGAGAGTGGTTCATGGTGGGTCAGAGTGGGTCACGGTGGGTGGTGGGTCATAGTGGGTCACAGTGGGTGGTGGGTCGGAGTGGGTCATAGTGGGTGGTGGGTCAGTGGATCGTGGGTCACGGTGGGTGGTAAGTCAGTGGGTCGTGGGTCAAGTTTTCATTCACCCACACCAACTCTGATATGCGCATAGATTGAAAGTCTAATAAAACTGGTAATGTAGTTCTAGAAACTGCATACAACTCGTCACAAGATTACAGTACTACAAGTGGCAGGACTGTAGATTACAGAACTGCTAGGATTATGTGCATTATTCTCAGAAGTTGTGGGTCAATACTAGGAATATTGTATGGTTCTTGCAAGAGATATGCGTGACCTCGAACGCTCAGAATCGCACGAAAATATGCGTAGATTATAAATAGCTCATCGCAAAAACAGTGGAATCTCCTCCCGTGGATGTGCCCCTAAGAGGTACATACCCTGAGGAAACGAGTTACTGTGCTATATGTTGTGTAACAGTTATAGTTGTTATTCATAAATGGAATTTAAGAATTGATAATTTGATACGACGGTATCCTTGTAAATATCATTGAGCGAAGAGTGGCAGTATTTACCGAAATATGTAGAGAGCCCGTGTAGATAGATTGAATGGTTCGTTGGATTTGAGTTTAACGTTCCTTTCAGCAGCGAGGCTATATAAGAGATAGACCTACATCTTAACTTGCGATCCAAACCACATGAGCCCCCGCGACGTGTAGATACAGGAAATTACTTGTGGAGATCTGAGAAGCATAATAAAATTGAGATTCTATTGTTGAGTTTCTACCGGAGCTGTCTATATAGCATAAGCATATGATTTAGAGTTTGAAATTTGAACAATTATTTGGACTGTTCGTAATTTTATATACCTTTGAAAACTTAAATTACCTTTTCTACCGCGCAGGGATCGAACAGTTAGTCATCAGACGCCTTACCGAGTACAGGGTTCGGCTCTATAGGTATATATCAGCATGTACTATAATGAAAAGTATTTGAGAATTCATATACCAACATATACAGTACTTATGTGAAATTACGTATAATCAAGCCAAATGTTTTTGAAGCTTTACATTTCACCATGTATATAAATTAAGTATGTTTGATAACTTATCCATCAGAATATCTAAGTGAGAAAATTTTGAAACCCTACACTTTTAAAAATAATTTCTTAAATTTGAGGAACCGTTTCTTATCTGTGCATCGAGACAATATTTTCTTAGAAATTAGATTTGGCAATTCTCATTCATAAGAAAAGTAATACGGTGTAGTATATTTTCTCGTTTCGCTTTATACAATCTCATCTGCTTTTCTTCATTTCTCATTAATGAGAGTTTCAAACTCTTGTTTATAAGAAAACATATTCTCGGTGCACAGATAAGATACGGTTTCTCAGATTTAAGAAAGTTTTTTTTTTTTTTTTAAGAGTGTATATCTCACCATATCTCAACTACCGTTGTACAATCCACAGCAAAAAACCTACAACATGAGTTTAGGTAAGTTTATTGTGAAACTACGCCCAACAGCCCAGGGAATCAATATAACGTCTAAGTGGCACGAATCACGCCAGGAATAAACCTCGGCTTCCTCCCCTGCACACTTATTTTGGAGCCAAAGAGTTCGTCGTTTCACAATAAACTTACGTGATCATGTTGCAGGTTTTTTTGCTGCGGACTGTACGCAAGCTGGTTTCTGGGTTTTAATCCTTCTTTGAGCAAGATATTATGGGGAAAAAATCATTTATTATATTAAAGTATGCGTACAAACCTAAAATGATAAGATTTTAAACATAACTTATGAGTTTGGACCCTCTTTAACGAAATTCTGCGTACATCACTGTATTCAACTGTAACGTATGGTATATAAAATCTTATACATCACTATGTTTTTGAGTGAAATATATCTGAAACCTTGTATATATCAACACAGGTATTATAGTTAAATGTAATTTAAATCTGACATCTGCCTATTAACACATGTATTATAGATAAATGTAATTTAAATCTGAGTATTAGGCGGAGATAAAGGTGCACCTAATATTCTGTCTAGTTATTTTTAATTTACTTATCCTTTTAAGCACCGAAACGCATAGAACTAAGTCTTACAATAGAATACGGAACAAATTTACAGTACTTATAGAAATTGAACCCGGTTCTCAAACTATTAAAAAAAAACATAAATATATCTGAAACCTTAAGTACCAGTTTGTTCTGAAGGAAAAAAATGTAAAAGAAACAAACTTTTGCACAAATACTTCTGTCTATGTTTAAGTGAATTGTTCACAAATATTAATCAGAAAGTAATGAAAATTTAGGCAAAATTATGCAAAATAGCATTCGTAGAGAGAGAAAATATAAGAGTATATTCACAAATAACACAAACAGTTCTTTCTTACTGCTTTTAGTAATCAAAATATGGGACAGCTGTGAACAGTGGAAATAAATTACGGGAAACATAACTTCAAACAGATCACACAATACGGGAGAGAGAGAGAGAATCCAAGATTATGAAAACATCAAGTTAGCTTAATCAGCTCTTCCTATGCAATTTGCCCTCACAAAATATATACGCTTATACATATATATAGTGCCTTACTCCCTCCATCCTCCACACACGTTTATACACGCCTACCAGCAAAGTTGCTAATGTAATCCTTCTGGTCGGATTAAACTATTCTGGACAGAGATGAAGAAAAGGAAGAATAACGAAAAGGAAAATAAAAGAACGGGGAGGATATTAGGGTAAAAAAAGGAAAAGAAGAAGAAAACTGAAAAATAAGGCGGGGATAACCAACAATTTAATTAGAGTAGCACAAGACAAGAGGGAAAAGTGGGGAGGTTGATATTTGAGTCGGTGGATGTTCAGTTTTTGAAAATAGGTTGTACGCAGAGGGCATGTCTGCCATGGAAAAGGCAAGGAAATGAGAGATGGAGGAGAGGAAGAACGGATTAACTCCTCGAAAACACACGCGACCCGACAAACTCCCAGATTACACCGCGCGGTCGTACCTCTTTTGTTCTGGGATGGGATAGAACGGTAAGCTTCTTATGTGTGTCGTTCTTGAGATCCCATTCCACCCCGTCCGTGTTGATGCTCTTGGGTTTCAAGTCGGCAACTGATGAAGCAGTACATAGCAGCCTCGTATATACTACAGTGTTGCCAAATATTCTACTCTATAATTATTCCAGAGCATGACAACGGCACACCAAGAAAGATGTACAGAGAAAATAAACCTATGTTCTTGAAAGCTATAAATACCGTAGATCAGCGTTTCCCAACCTTTTTCAACTTGCGGCACACTACGGGTGTTACTTGGATTCTCGCGGCACACTTATAGATATTATTATTTGTAAATATAAAACACAGTGGTATTTTTTCTGTTATTGTTGATCTCCTCACAGAGAAGAAAGCTCGATCACTGGTTTTCCTCCGTGGTAAATAATTATGCTTATTTTTCATTCAAATTTAAAAATAGAAAACAAATGCAATGAAAAATTGGACTCAGGTTTTTAGAAATACGCTTTCTTTTTAAAAACTGTATCCAACCTTTTTACTAAGAAGGAAGGTCACTAAATAACGAACAAACAAACAAATATCTCTTATTTTTAAAACACAAATGTAGGTAATTTTTTTGAAAGGATTGAATGATATTTTAAATTTTCAAGTTACGAAATAGTCTGCAACGGCATGATGTAACATCTAAGGCATATATAGCATCTAGGATGCATCTAGGCAGTGCATATATAGCATAAGGATAGCGTATGCCTCGTACTGATTCCTGTAGTAAGCAAGAGGTTTCCGTATATTTGTACAATATATCGCTGTCTGGAGAACGGATTTTTCTCAGTATATGAAACTTAAAATTGTAGATTCATAGTAGAGGTTCATAGTAATGTGAAATACAAATATACAATTTTCTCTACGTTTTGCAATTTGATTGCTATAAAATTAATAATTTTGTTTCGATTTCTCGCGGCACACCAGCAGCCCATTCACGGCACACCAGTGTGCCGCGGCACACCGGTTGGGAAACGCTGCCGTAGATCATCAGTGACGTACGCAAGAGGCAGTACCGGCTCTACCATATGCATTTGCGAAGGGCGGTAGGTTTCAAGGGACAGCAAAATCTGTCATAACTGTATTATTTAAAATAAATATTTCTTGTTGGAAACAGACTTCATGATTATGGTAGTTAAATTTACTAAGCTGACCTTCAATTTGAATACTACATTCATAAATCCTGTTTAGGTAGCATTACTTTAAGGTCACATGGACAGTGCTAAAGCAAATGGTCAAACAAATCCTTGCATAAATTGTTTGATTGTTGTCAAATACAAGATCTCAATTCTCGAACAGTAGCAAACATCTGTTCCATTTAGTTAGTTATCACAGTTTTGATATGAAAAAAATGAGTATAAGAATCGTTTCTAAAGTATAAGAACAGTTTAGAATAAGATTTGGCAACTCTAAACACAAAAATTTTATCATAATGCATGTCAGAACAAGTTTATGAAACACCAGCAAAATTGTAAGTGAAAAGTGTAATCATCTGTTGTTGTTGCTTATTGCCTTTTAAGAATAAGAGATGTATATGATGAACTCAATTTAAATTCCAACATCATTGCTCTGACTAGAAGTTAGCCAGCCAATTTGTAATTAGGCAAAACAGCTCCAGTAGACTTTTTCAAACCATTTCGGAGAAGATCTAGTATTTGTGATGATGGGGATTTCAATATTAAAATGTCTATAATGAGTATGATTGGATCGTTGCTATCTTGATTTGGTTGGGCTGGAATTCTAGTATAATGTCTTCAGATAAAACCAAGCCATTCCTGTCATCTTCGGTCTGCGCACAACGAGTAAAAGTAACTTGTCTTTATATATTGAGAAGTGACGCTTATTATGAATCAGAATTAGAAATGAAATTGGATGAATAGTGTTCTAAACGCGACGAAAATTCGACTTAGATTTTGTATTGGTCAATCATACTGGAGCTGGAGATCTTTTTATTGTCTTACATTTAAAGCCTACGTGAGGGAAATTTCACAAATTTTAAAGAAATTCTTCCCCAAATATGTCAATGAATGTTTACACTAGATGAGACAAACTATACTCGTGATTGCCTGTTTTTGTCCAGATTTTGCAGAAGTTTGAAAATGAACGAAGTAATAATAGAATTATAGGAGTTGACGGGGTTATAAGTTAATTAGACAACCCTGTGTCTTTCCAAATGGATTGTTACTGGACCTGTTATATTAAAATAATATTTTATTTTGAGAACTTTTGTCGTTCAACTACAATTGATATTTCATCGATAGATAAAACACTGTGATAAGAAAAACGATAATTTGAAACACAGATATAACAAAAACATTCCATAACATGTTCCTTAAAGATATTATAGAGTTTGGAAAGCACATGGAACCCTTTTTCGGGGCGATGTATTATCCACAGCTGATACTAAAACAAAGCGTCAGAGTAAGGGAACAGGTCTGTGAGGAAAACCGTCAGATATGAATTGTTATGTCAAGAGCTCATAGTGAGAGAACTTCTGTACACGCCGTCATTAAGAAATGTAGGTTAACTTCGTTTACGAAAAAAAGCCATCAGGTTAGAAATAAATTACATATGGATATGAAAGAGCTAGGGAAAGATGTCATTCTTTTTTCTTTTGGTAAGATGTATGCTGCTAACCGAATACAATATACTGATGTTGCGGCATTTTTTGCGCATGAAAATCACCAGTATCCATCCTCTTTAAATGAATCTTGGAAACTCCCAGAAACCAAATAAGAATTCTGAAACACGCAAATTTGGCTGGTAACAACGAATTGCCAATAACAGATCAAAGACAGGAAAATCTTTTATGTTGTTGAGCTGTCATAATTGATTGGGCGAGTCTAATTTATTCCCTATCCACTGGTAATGCTATTTTCTTTTCAGAATATTCTACAATTATTTTCAAACCAGCAATTACGTTCAAGGCTTAAAAAAAACTATGATCGAGTAGTTGTAGTTTTCAGTCAGTATGTACCTGACACTCTTAAATCTGACACAAGATAACGAACAGACATTAGCACACCTATTATTTTAAGAGGGAGTGCTTCAAATATTCTATTAGCAAGACTGACCCCATATGCAGATGAAATTATTGGAGATTATCAATGCGGATTTAGACGGAATCGATCAACTATCGACCAAATATTTACCATTCGCCAAATACTCGAAAAAAAGTGGGAATACAATACCCCGGTACATCAACTATTTATTGATTTTAGAAAGGCGTACGACTCGGTTAGGAGAGAAACATTATACAATGTTCTTACAGAACTTGGAATACCGAGAAAGCTAATTAGATTAATTAAGATATGTTTAAATGAATCCCAAAGTAAAATCCGGGTAGGAAAATTTTTGTCCACGAGCTTTCACGTCGAAAATGGCCTGAAACAAGGAGATGCGTTGTCGCCATTATTATTTAACTTCGTTCTGGAATACGCTATAAGCAACGTCAACGATAGCAACCAGGGTCTAGAATTGAACGGTATTCACCAGGTTATGGCATATGCTGATGACGTAAATTTAATAGGTGATGATAGGAAAACAATAGAAAGAAATGCAGAGATCTTATTAAACGCTTGCAGGGACATGGGTTTAGAAGTAAATGCAGAGAAAACTAAATACATGGAAGTGCGTCGGGACCGGAATACAGCAAATTATGGATGCTTTAAAATATTAAATAATACTTTTGAAAAAGTGGATACTTTGAAATACCTAGGATCAATATTAACAGAGGAAAATCATATTCAAATTAAATGTCGAGAAATTAAATGTCGACTAAAAGCAGGGAATTCGTGTTACTATTCGGTTCAAAATCTCTTATCGTCGCGAATTCTGTCGAGAAATTTGAAGCTTAAAATATACAAAACGGTAATCATGCCTGTTGTTTTGTATGGCTGCGAAACATGGTCACTTACTCTGAGGGAAGAACATAGACTGAAAGTATTTGAGAACAAGATCCTGAGACGAATATTCGGATCCAAGAGGAACGGGAATGGGGAATGGCGGAAACTTCATAACGAGGAACTACATAATTTATATGGTTTACCCAACATTATTAGGGTCGTGAAGTCTAGGAGGCCTAGGTGGGCGGGTCATGTAGCTAGAATGGAAGAAAGTAGAAACGCTATCAAAGTCTTGACAGGGAGACCAATCGGAAAACGACCATTAGGAAGACCTAGGCGCAGATGGGAGGACAATATTAAGATGAATCTCGCAGCGATTGGAATACCAAGTAGAAACTGGATGCAGTTAGCTAAGGATAGAAGTCAGTGGAGAGCTTTTGTGAACGCGGCATTGAACCTCCGGGTTCCATAGGCCATAGAGTTAGTTAGTACACCAATGCCAAAATCGTTCAGCAAGTTCCTGCAAATCAACGCTGACAAATAAAGCAGTTATTCCATCTTCTGGTTTCAGATGTTAACTATTTACCAGATAGGGAAGGTTGTTGTTGTTTGTACTTTCGATGAAATAGTCATCTCAACTATGGAAACATTCAAGGGAATTTTGTTAGCGTAAAAAAAATCTTTGTTAGCACATCGTAAAACCATCTGTATTGAAATTGTAGACTGTGGTGTTATCTTTATGGCCATATAGGGAGATAGGCAGATCTCAGAAGTCTGGGATTAAAAATAATATGGTTTGATTTCGGAGTTGGGAGAAATAGAAATAAATTCCCTCTTATGATTTCATAGAAGATTTACTGTCAAATGCGTGTAGTGCGCCAGAGGTTTCCCATGCTTTCACAGACTGCGACACGTTTCATCTTTTTATAGAATCGATGAAATGAAGTTATAGAATACATTGGAAAAATGAATCTCTTGTCAGAAATTTTCTTAACGTTTCCAACAAACCTCCAGTAGTGGCTACGAACATACAGGTAAACAGTTCGTTGCATTTTTTTACGACTTTACAAGAACAGCAACATCTATTAATGAGGGCACAAGAGTTCTCTTCTACAAAAAAAAAAAAAAAAAAAATGTGCAGTTGAAAACATAACACCCATATTGGTATGTTTTAGCTTGCCAAACGATGAATTCTACAGGCAAAATTTGGAAACAGATGACAATCCGGATGATGATAACATATATTACTAGTGTGTTCCAGATTCTTCAGTTGGACCTTACTGAAAAATCCTGCGTGGCCCCGCGTACCGTAGTCAGTAACACTCTCGCCTTTCGTGCTAGCGGTCCTAGGTTCGATTATCGCTGAGGACACTTGGTCGAAAAGATGTAACAGCTATTTTCAAGCCATCTATTCTGAGTGATTTTTTTTCTTAGATTTTCCCCACTCAGATCAGGCAAATGTCGGGATGGTACCTAACATACAGGTCCCAGACCGCTTCCTTCCTCCCCAATTCCCGGACAGTGTGATCGTCGAAGGACGTCATCCCTTATATGTGACAGACTAGTGGTCCTAGATACCGAAAGCCCATAAATCTAATTCATAATCGTAACCTGGACACTCCTTCCTGAAGTTTCTTCAGGTTGCCAAGAACTACTTAGTTGCCCATTCAAGACGATATGTGTGAAGAATTGTAAATGCTTTCATCTAAACTTTAGTGAGGGTTTTTTTTTCTTCAAATGAATAATTTTGGCAAAGATTTTATCAAAATTGGCAACTTAAATTGAATTTTTCATTATATACATATAATTCACACCAATAATATTCTTTAGGGACAGAAAGGAGACATAATCATCAATAAGTGTAGAATCAATGTCATTGTCAAATTATGGTCGAAAGTCTTCTTTGTTATCAGGAAAGTGCATGATAGTGTGAAATTGGATCCCGAAAATGATTTAATCATGTATGATTTTCGAAAATCAACCAGCAAGGAACAAAAATTGTGCTCTGATGTTTAAAGCAGGAATGAAATAAAATAGTTAATGAATGAGTGGAAAGAATATGATCGAGAATATTAAGCGATAAGCAATCAGTTTCCAAAAAGCTCCATACGAAACTTAAGTTTTTCTAATGTTATATATCGGTCAACAAAAGACCGTAAAATGTCCGGTTTAAAAAAAAAATGCCATGAATTTCTACAGCATTACTTGTTGCACTTTGTGTTTACTGTATACTTACTCCCTTATTTACAATTACCTACAGTCTGTCCCGTGATAATGACTCTATTCTGAGTTCTTGTTGTCACCGAAACTAAACATTTTACACTCCACATTTTGTACGATTTTTATTCTTATTCCTTCTAGTACTATCTGTCCACACAAATGGTTTAACATACAATGATGTGCATATATTCCATATTAGGAGAAGTAAGATTACATTCCTGACTTTGAGCAGTAAAGAGAATACAGTATTCTTGCACCAAAACGAAAAAAATAGCGGAATATAATATATGATCTCAGTTCACAGAAGATAAACTTTCTCTTTTAACGTCTATAGCTATAACAGAACAAGTAAACAGAGAAAATAATACAATAACTATAATTTCCTATCTTCTTTCTACAATATAACAACTGAAGTTTTCTTTTCTCCTGCTACAACTGGAATTTCCTCCTTTCCTTCTATAACTGTAATATAACAACTATACTTTCTTCTTTTGTTTCTCTATAACCAATTAAATTTTCTTCTATCCTTCTACAACTAAATTTTCTCCTTTCCCTCTTCAATTATAACTAGAATTTTCTTCTTTCCTTCCGTAACTATAATATAACTACTAGATTTTTCCTCTTTCCATCCACAACTAGAATTTTGTCCTTTTCTTCTACAACTATATTGTAAGGATTCCCACCTTTCAGTACGAGCACATGTTATATCCATACAATACGTGCTATTGTTTACAATCATCGATACAAGCAGACGATACACATTAAGTAAACAGGAAAACACGAAGCCAGCACGACTGAACCCGAGGAGGAACGAGCCACCCGAAAATCAACTATGAAAATGGACCTGATGAGGAGCGAGGTATCAGTTGACTGTTGGTCGCTTAACCTATACCTACTCAGGATACAATATCGGTAACTTCAGGATACAATATACTAAGGCAAGGAGGTTGCCGTGGACGAAGTCCTTGCCTTAGTCTCTGAATGCTGCCATGAGCTAAGGAAGTTACCAATATTGTGTCCTGAAGTCACTACAGACGTCCTGCAGGCTGCCATGAGCTAAAGGGTTCCCGTGCAGAGCATTTCCTTCCTTCACCTTACTTGTTATAAGGAAGATAGGAACTATAATTTTCTTTTTTCTTTCATAACGATAATATAACGATTTTCTTCTTTCTTTCCACAACTACAGTGTTCTCCTTTCCTTCTATAAGAACTATAATTTTCCATCTTTACTTCTAGAAAAGAAAACTATACCTTTTATTCTTTTCTTTTATAACTATAGTATAAGAATTGTTCTTTCTTTTCTTTCCTTCTTTAAGAATTATACTTTTTATCCTTTCCTTCTATAACTATAGTATAAGAATTGAAATTTTTCTTCCTTCTATGAGAATTATACGTTTTATCATTTCCTTCTATAACTATAGTATAAGAACTGTATTTTCTTTTCTTTCCTTCTATAAGAACTATACTTTTTATCCTTTCCTTCTATAACTATAATATAAGAATTGTACTTTCCTTTCTTTCCTTCTGTAAGAACTATACTTTTTTATTCTTTCCTTCTATAACTATAGTATAAGAATTGTACTTTCTTTTCTTTCCATGTTTAAGAATTATATATATTTTTTTATCTTCTTTAACTATAGCCTAT
Source organism: Thermobia domestica (assembly GCF_964235325.1). Taxonomy (NCBI): domain Eukaryota; kingdom Metazoa; phylum Arthropoda; class Insecta; order Zygentoma; family Lepismatidae; genus Thermobia; species Thermobia domestica. Next base: position 37,384 of record NW_027656110.1, on the reverse strand, counting down.
TTTTCATCTTTTCTCTTCTTTATAACTATAGTATAAGAACAATAGTTTTTGTACTTTCTTTGTCGCTTCTATAAGGACTATTGTTTTTACTTTCTGTAACTATATTTTTCAGCTTTCCGTCTATAACATAAGAACTATACGTTTTGTTCTTTCTCCCTGTAACTATAATCAAAGAGATACAATTTTCTTTGACTTGCACCACTGCATCAAAGGCAAGAAGCTATATATTATAGATCAACTAATTAAGCATCAAGATTTAGAAACGACAACAAGGGTAAGAAACAATCACTATTGAACATAGTTAAGGATATCCTAAAAGGATAATATTCAGTAGTGCAAGAGGGGAGAGAATATCCGATTTCAATTTATTAAGGATTTGTTAGATATGCATGCGATGGTTGTTAAAAAGAAGCATAATTGAAGCTCATCGTATTAGTTCGCTTTCTTTTTCAAGCCCTTGCGTGATTGATTGAAAGATTTAGGGTTTAACAAGAATTAAAAAAAGCCAGTATTCATCTACTAACGTGATGACAGTTCATGTCCAGACGTGTTGTAACTTTTTTTTTAATATAATATTTTCCGCACTCTTCTATAACATTTTTTCCTTCTAAGCAAGTCACAGACTATTATCATCACATCTTTATTCTTCCATTTTCTTTCAATAACATCATTAATCACTAATTAATGACAGGATCTTTCAATTAATCATGAAGGCTTCATAAACTTTTCTAAAGTATTTCTTTTCATTTCTTTCATAATAAATTTGTCTTTCTTTTAAAATGCGATTTTTTTTTGGTAACACAAAACTTTCAAGTTTTTGAAAGTCGGTCACCTATTTTGTTTTCGTGATAATTTCTGTTTGTAAGAAAATGTATGAGTCTTCAAGGATTATTCTGTGATAATATCGTTAAACTGAAATATAATTTCCAATTACCTTGATTTACTCCGAAAGACATTTTTTTCTTTTTATAAAGTTTTTTTTCTCCTGAGTTTTGTTGAATGTAATCCAACTGTGTTAGTAAAGAAATCGAGAATACGACTGATTATTATTATCATCGTAATTTTTAAAAAGGATGAGAAATTCAAGGCCATGCTAATTTCTTGAATAGCGTAATCAATCATAATAAAAAATTATATCAGGATTTTGCAGGCTACATAAATGTTTCTAACATCAAAAACAAGAGGAAAACTTACACCAAAAATATTTCACTGAGGGATCCTTTAGTTACAGAAATGTGTTAAAACACCCCCTTCAATGATATGTTAGAAAACTGGAGGAAGAGTTGTGAAGAATATGTGATGAAAATAGATATTAGAAAGACAAAAGGCACGATGGAAGTAAGAGGGGAGAAAATAGAACAGGTGACTAGTTTTGTATACCTGGGTAGTATTATTAGTGATGATATGAAGAGCGAACGTGAAATAAAAGTAGAGATAAGAATGAAGCCTTTAGGAGCAAGAAAAGTCTGTATTGTAGAACCTTGAATAAAGAGTTGAAAAAAACTCATAAATTGCTTCGTGTGGTTCGTTTGGAGTATTGTATTATATGAGACAGAAACATGGACATTACACAAAAATGATGATAAACGACTGGAAGTTTTCGAAGTGTGGGTGTGGAGAAGAATGGAGACAATTAGTTAGACCGAATGGTAAACGAATGAGAAGGTATTAGAAATGGTGGGGGAGTTTTATATATTATAAAAAAGAGGAAGAGAAACTGGTTGGGACATTGACTAAGAAGGAACTGTACCATAAGGGACATGCTAGAATCAAAACAGAGCAATCATACGTGAAGGCGAAGAGGTTAGCGGAAGACTGTGAAGCATGGATCCTTCTCAGTTGCGGCAAGTGACCTGCCAATAATGTCAGAATACCTATGATGATGATGATCATCATCATCATCCCCTGATTATTACCTCACAATTTATGAAGGGAGAGGAAATCGATAAACTTATTACACTTTTTTTTTTTTTAAGTTTATTTTGTAATTTGCCAAGAAAGACGACGCTTAGTATCCGAATTGAAGTAAAAGTATGTATTTGTTAGATAAACTTCTGTTCATCCGTAGCTAGAGGGCTGCTTGTATGCGCATCTTCGCATCAGTACAGGAATGGCTTCCTGTAAATATAGTATGTTTGTATTCTCTGTGATCAACTGATATAATTGCAAATGTTTTTCAAAAGACAAGAATTTTCATTCTTCCCAGAGCTATAAATTTTGACCTATTGTATTAACGTATGCTTACCCTTTTGCGACAATTAACCACCAGAATGATCTTTTTTCTTTCTTTTATTGTTTTTTAAAGTCTTACCATAAATATGAAATGATAATGCAAGTTTATACAAGCTTGTTTGATATGGATTGTTCTTTTTCTTTTTGCTTGGATCTTTTATTTTCACTTCATCTTTGCATTGTGAATAACGATGCTCATACATATTGAGTAATGCGATTAAAAAGAAAAGAATAGCAAATGTGGTCTGAAGTTATTTTGGCAGATATGGCAATATGGAAATGTTCATGCCAGATTATATGCATTTGAGAGGATATAAATAAGTATTGATGGAATATACATTTCTTAAAACATAATTGATTTACAATCAGAAGGGATTGTAATTAAGTTTTGCTTTGAATGAATTTGGTTTGTATTCTACCATAAGATTCATAAAACTGTGTACAAAGACGATATGTGTAACAATTGTACTAGGCGCAATTTTCGAGGTGATAATTGTTATAGAACAAATAAACTGTTTATATATTCAGCCTCTAACTTGGGTTTGGGTACAAAACCTCGGGGCCAGAACCTCGCGGACCAGAACCTTGCCTGGCCAAAACCTCGCCTCCCAAAACTTTGCGGGACAAACTCTCGCCGGGCCAAAACCTCGCCTGTCCAAAACCTCGCGGGCCAAAATCTCGCCGGGTCGAACCTCGTCTTGCCAAAACCTCGTGGTCCTGATCTCGGGACACAGAACCTCACCTAGTCTAAACTACGCGGGAAGTAATCTCGCCTAAGAATAAATGTCGTCAGTATAAAACCTCGTTACGACTATTTCTTTGATGCAGAATGCTCTATATATTGTTATATGTATATATTTTGTAATAATACATAATTGCATTCAAATAATCGAAAGAAAATATTCTAACACGTGCTTTGAAAATCTATATATATAAAAATTAAAATGACTATGTTTGTGACATCATACCTCTTGAACCACCTGATTAATCTCGATCAAATTTTCAACATAGATGAGGTTCGGACCTGGATTATCTTTTGTAATTTCGCTTTGATGGCACAACGAAGAGGAGGTGAGATACATAAAAATAAATAAAACTTAATAACGCTTGAACCACGAGACCAATCTTGATCGAATTTGCCACACAGATCAGGTTACCACCTGTGATGTTTTTATTATTTCACTTTGACGGGAAAGCGGAAGCACATAGAAATGCATAAAAATTAAAGTAACATTACTTGCTTTTGTGACTTAATAGCTCTTGAACCACCCGACTGGTCTCGATCAAGTTTTCAACATAGATGGGATTTGAGTCTGGGATGGTTTTTATTTCACTTCGACGGTGACTTTAGGAAATTCTAAGAAAATCGAATTTATGAAAGTATGAAATAAGTCTAAGTTTTTACGTCTCTCGATTATGTCCTGTAGGTTAAAGGATACCCCTAGAAAGCCCACACACACGATGTTTTGAAAACTGTTATAACGGTCGGCAGCAATACAATGAAGTTCTTGTAAGAACTGCTATAGCATTCAGCAGTAGTGTAGTTGTGTACTCATGGGAAATGCTATTACTGTCAGTAGCAATGCAGTCAGTAGTACTGTCAGTAGTACTTATGAGAATTACTGCCAGCAATACGGTCACATTCTTTTGACAACTGCTATAGCAATAGGCAGTAGTGTACTCACATACTTATCAAAACTGTAACAGCTGTCAGCAACAACAAAAAGGTTTATCTATTTTTTTTTTCATATATATCTATGAATCTTCCATAGTTCAAACCTACTATAAAACTTTCAAATACCTGGATTTTGACTTATGAAATTCTACAATGTTATCAGCATATAATGAAAACAAATATCCAAAGAAAATACAATTACCACTCAATAATTCTCATTAACGAACAAACCCTATGGCCAATAGAATCCAGAGCTTCAATGATGCATTCACAAAAGCTCTCAATTTATTTCTGTCAATAGCAAGTTGGATCTAGTTTATACATTGTGTTCCTATTTCTGTGAGCTCTATTTCTATATTGTTCCTCCCATTTGCACTTAAACTCTCCTAATGGTCATTTTCCGATTACGTCTTAGATAAAATTTTGAAAAAGATCCTTCTTTGTTAATGTGGGCTTTGGGCAAGACCTGCCCTTGCAAAAGAGATGTGATTGCCAAGGTTTTTTGTTTAAGAGTGTACATACTAGTACTTGTTAAATTGGTTAAAACGGTTAGGAACAAGGCAACAAAATACATACATTGAGTTCGGGAGACCGCTAGATTAATGCGAAATAAGAAGTACATAAAGTCTGCGAGATTGCAGCTATTTACAGTGACGCTGGAGCCAGTTATCAAAGCAATCACTCCTTCTCACTATTTTCTCAATAAAAGTATGTGCCACCGTATTTCTTACCTAGAAGATAATAGCAATTACAATCATAGGCTTATTAAGTGAATGAGGAGACGAATTTTTGCTCCCCAACGTCTCTTCCATATTCGTACATGCCTGACTATTTCAACTGACAGTTTGAGCAGCAGCTAAATCATGTTCATTATTTAATTAAAGTCATTGAAGGAACAACGGAGATCTAAATTAAATCAATGCATTACCATATTTCTGATTGAGTAAGTAATCACGTAACAGCTGTTGAAAGCATAGCTAAATATGTACGTACATATGTTACAAATACTCATACATACATCTTCAGTGACTTCAGTTATGACCAAATGGCGTTCACTGATGTAATATTAATATGTGAATATTTTTTTTCTATTTATTAGTTTCGAATACCCGTATGAGCGAAAGAAATCTTGTGGCAATAAGAGAGAATGATATTTGTTTTCATCGCGAGAACGATAGAATTCCGAACTGTTTAGCAGTCAGGCAGTTACAGTTCTGTCCATATTGTTCCCTTATGATAAAAAACTGACCAGACATTAGCTGTGCAAAATAATAATAATAATAATAATAATAATAATAATAATAATAATAATAATAATAATAATAATAATTTAAGAATCATTTAGAAGCCATTAACACAAATAAATGACAATCAACTGCCTGGCTCAAGAAAACTGAACTCGTTTCTGAAACAGCAGGATTTATGATGGCCATCCAGGAGCGAGTGATACCAACCCAAAACTATTGTAAATACATACTGAAGCAGGAAGTACCGGATAAAAAATGCAGAAAATGCGGAGAGACATCAGGTGCATTTCGCCAGCCCCCCCACCTTGGAGTTTCGAAAAAAAACCTATGCCAATCGTTTGTGCTACGTTTGTGCCGGAATGTACCGCAAAAATTTTCGTTTGTACCACTTCCGGTACGAAGTTATAAGGGTTTTAAAGTGGGGGGGCTGGGGAAACGGCAGCCCCCCACCTTGGAATTTCGAAACGAAACCTATGCCAATCGTTTGTGCTACGTTTGTGCCGGAATGTACCGCAAAAATTTTCGTTTGTACCACTTCCGGTACGAAGTTATAAGGGTTTTAAAGTGGGGGGGCTGGGGAAACGGCAGCCCCCCCACCTAGGAATTTTAAAACAAAACCTATGCCAATCGTTTGTGCTACGTTTGTGCCGGAATGTACCGCAAAAATTTTCGTTTGTACCACTTCCGGTACGAAGTTATAAGGGTTTTAAAGTGGGGGGGCTGGAGAAACGGCAGCCTCCAAACTTCGAATTTCGAAACAAAACCTATGGCAATCGTTTGTGCTACGTTTGTGCTGAAATGTACCGCAAAAATTTTCGTTTGTACCACTTCCGGTACGAAGTTATAAGGGTTTTAAAGTGGGGGGGCTGGAGAAACGGCAGCCTCCAAACTTCGAATTTCGAAACAAAGCCTATGGCAATCGTTTGTGCTACGATTGTGCCGGAATGTACCGCAAAAATTTTCGTTTGTACCACTTCCGGTACGAAGTAATAATAGTTTTAAAGTGGGGGGACTGGGGAAACGGCAGCCCCCCACCTTGGAATTTCGAAACGAAACCTATGCCAATCGTTTGTGCTACGTTTGTGCCGGAATGTACCGCAAAAATTTTCGTTTGTACCACATCCGGTACGAAGTTATAAGGGTTTTAAAGTGGGGGCTGGAGAAACGGCAGCCCCCCCACCTTGGAATTTCGAAACGAAACCTATGCCAATCGTTTGTGCTACGTTTGTGCCGGAATGTACCGCAAAAATTTTCGTTTGTACCACTTCCGGTACGAAGTTATAAGGGTTTTAAAGTGGGGAGCTGGAAAAACGGCAGTCCGCCACCTAGGAATTTCAAAACTAAACCTATGTCAATCGTTTGTGCTACACTTGTGCCAGAATGTACCGCAAAAATTTTCGTTTGTACCACATCCGGTACGAAGTTATAAGGGTTTTAAAGTGGGGGGCTGGACAAACGGCAGTCCGCCACCTAGGAATTTCAAAACTAAACCTATGTCAATCGTTTGTGCTACACTTGTGCCGGAATGTACCGCAAAAATTTTCGTTTGTACCACTTCCGGTACGAAGTTATAAGGGTTTTAAAGTGGGGAGCTGGAAAAACGGCAGTCCGCCACCTAGAAATTTCAAAACTAAACCTGTGTCAATCGTTTGTGCTACACTTGTGCCGGAATGTACCGCAAAAATTTTCGTTTGTACCACATCCGGTACGAAGTTATAACGGTTTTAAAGTGGGGGGCTGGACAAACGGCAGTCCGCCACCTAGGAATTTCAAAACTAAACCTATGTCAATCGTTTGTGCTACACTTGTGCCGGAATGTACCGCAAAAATTTTCGTTTGTACCACTTCCGGTACGAAGTTATAAGGGTTTTAAAGTGGGGAGCTGGAAAAACGGCAGTCCGCCACCTAGGAATTTCAAAACTAAACCTATGTCAATCGTTTGTGCTACACTTGTGCCGGAATGTACCGCAAAAATTTTCGTTTGTACCACTTCCGGTACGAAGTTATAAGGGTTTTAAAGTGGGGGGCTGGACAAACGGCAGTCCGCCACCTAGGAATTTCAAAACTAAACCTATGTCAATCGTTTGTGCTACACTTGTGCCGGAATGTACCGCAAAAATTTTCGTTTGTACCACTTCCGGTACGAAGTTATAAGGGTTTTAAAGTGGGGGGCTGGACAAACGGCAGTCCGCCACCTAGGAATTTCAAAACTAAACCTATGTCAATCGTTTGTGCTACACTTGTGCCGGAATGTACCGCAAAAATTTTCGTTTGTACCACTTCCGGTACGAAGTTATAAGGGTTTTAAAGTGGGGGGCTGGACAAACGGCAGTCCGCCACCTAGGAATTTCAAAACTAAACCTATGTCAATCGTTTGTGCTACACTTGTGCCGAAATGTACCGCAAAAATTTTCGTTTGTACCACTTCCGGTACGAAGTAATAATAGTTTTAAAGTGGGGGGGTGGGGAAACGGAAGCCCCCACCTAGGAATTTCAAAACAAAACCTATGCAAATCGTTTGTGCTACGTTTGTGCCGGAATGTACCGCAAAAATTTTTGTTAGTACCACTTCCGGTACGAAGTTATAAGGGTTTTAAAGTGGGGGGCTGGAGAAACGGCAGCCTCCAAACTTCGAATTTCGAAACAAAACCTATGGCAATCGCTTGTGCTACGTTTGTGCTGGAATGTACCGCAAAATTTTCGTTTGTACCACTTCCGGTACGAAGTTATAAGGGTTTTAAAGTGGGGGGGCTGGAGAAACGGAAGCCTCCAACCTTGGAATTTCGAAACAAAAACTATGCCAATCGTTTGTGCTACGTTTGTGCCGCAATGTACCACAAAAATTTTCGTTTGTACCACTTCCGGCACGAAGTAATAATAGTTTTAAAGTGGGGGGCTGGGGAAACGGCAGCCCCCCACCTTGGAATTTCGAAACGAAACCTATGCCAATCGTTTGTGCTACGTTTGTGCCGGAATGTACCGCAAAAATTTTCGTTTGTACCACTTCCGGTACGAAGTTATAAGGGTTTTAAAGTGGGGAGCTGGAAAAACGGCAGTCCGCCACCTAGGAATTTCAAAACTAAACCTATGTCAATCGTTTGTGCAACACTTGTGCCGGAATGTACCGCAAAAATTTTCGTTTGTACCACATCCGGTACGAAGTTATAAGGGTTTTGAAGTGGGAGGCTGGGAAACGGTAGCCTCCCACCTAGGAATTTCAAAACAAAACTTATGTCAATCGTTTGTGCTACATTTGTGCCTGAATGTACCGCAAAAATTTTTGTTCGTACCACTTCCGGTACGAAGTTATAAGGGTTTTAAAGTGGGGTGGGGGCTGGAGAAACGGCAGCCTCCAAACTTGGAATTTCAAAACAAAACCTATGCCAATCGTTTGTGCTACGTTTGTGCCTGAATGTACCGCAAAAATTTTCGTTTGTACCACTTCCAGTACGTAGTTTTAAGGGTTTTAAAGTTGGGGGGGCTGGAGAAACGGCAGCCTCCAACTTTGGAATTTCGATACAAAACCTATGCCAATCGTGTGTGCTACGTTTGTGTCGCAATGTACCGCAAAAAGTTGCGTTTGTTCCACTTCCGGTACGAAGTTATATGAGTTTTCAAGAGGGGCTGTGGTAACGGCAACCCTGCACCCAGTAATTTCGAAATGAAACCTATGCCCACTCTTTAAACTACTTTTGAACAGGAACGTTTCGCTAAACTCTTTTCTGTACCACTTCCGGTACAAAGATTCGAGAGTTTCAAACTACGGGGCTGCCGTTTTCAAACCCCTCTGAGTTTCGAAACGAGACCTATGCAAATCGTTTAACAACATTTGTGTCGGAATGTATCGCAAACATTTTTGTTTGTATCACTTCCAGTGCAAAAGTATGACAGTTTTAACTAGGGGGCTGCCGTTTCCAGAACCCCCCATCTTGGAATTTCGAGATAAGACTATGTCAATCGTTTGTGGTACGTTTTTACCGGAATGTACCGCAAAAAAAAAAAAAAAAAAAAGTGCCTGAAGTTGGCCCCCCACCTCTTCCGAATTACACCAAACGTTGCACATCGTTAATGCATCGTTAGTGCACGTCAGTGCATTTAGAACTAACGTTAGTGCTATCAGCGTTTACGAGATATTGAAGAATTTGGTGGGGGACCAACTTCATATGAAGTTAGCCCCCCACCCATCTTTATGCAGACAGATTTTCACTAAACATAGCGCATCGTTAGTGCATCGTTAGTGCACTTAAATACACTAAGCACTACCGTAAGTGCTACCATATTTTGGGATTATTCAAGATTTTCGGTGGGGGGCCAACTTCAGAAATATCAAATTCTATACAAATAGAGGTAGAAACATGGAGTTAATGGCAATCGTTAGAGCGTGATTAGTGCACTTAAATGCACTAAGCACTAACGTTAGTGTTACCACATTTTGAAATTTATTCAAAATTTTTGGTGGGGGCCATTTTCAGAAATATCAAATTCCATACAAAGTGTCAGTATTTTCAGGAATCAGTAACGAATGCACTAATTATTTTGTTAGTGCTTGAAGAGGGCGCAAATTCACGCTGACCACCAAAGATATTTTACTTGTAGCACCTACACTAATTAAGCACTAACGTTAGGGGTTGGTGCACGAAGAAGCACTAACGATGGACTAAGGATTGTACTGGAAATGATTTTTAGTGCTTTTTAATTTGGCAGAAATTTGACACAATGAAAAACTCCCCTTAAATTTCTTATGTGAGTTTCCTGAGATGTAACTGGATATAACTACACTAATAGTGAAGCACTAACGAAAACGGCTCTAATTTTTTCGTTATCGGTTGAAGTGGGGCGCCAAGTTCATGAAAGCTTCCAAAGGTTTTTTTACTTGTAGGACCTACATTAATGAAGAACTAACGTTAGGTTTTAATGCACTAAGAAACACTAATAATTTCAGTAGAAGAGGTCATTAGTGCTTTTGATTTTGGCGGAAATTTGACGCAATGAAAAATTCCACATGAATCTCTTATGGGATTTTTGTGGCATATAATTGGCCATATCTACATCAATAGTTAAGCATTAACGGAACTATGAGTGTTTTGCAGAAGCGCTAACGATACATTAACGAATGGACTTATTTTTCGTTACTGCTTGAAGTGGAAACCAAGTTCACGCTGGCCCGCAAAGGTTTCTTACTTGTAGCACCTACACTAATGAAGCACGAAACTTAGGTGTTGGTGCACTAGGAAGCACTAATATTACAAGGAAAGAAAACTTTCGAATTTATCGTGAACTTAGCCCCCACTACAAGCACTAACGAAAAAATTAGTTTTATACGTTAGTGCATTGTTAGTACTTCTAGAAGATACAAGTAGTTTCGTTAGTGTTTCACCATTAGTGTAGAAATGGCCAATTATAAGTCTCAAATCTCCCATAAGAAACACATGGGAAATTATTCATTGTATCAAATTCCCATCTCATTCAAAAGCACTAATTACCTCTGTTAGTGCAATTGTTAGTGCATCGTAATTGCTTCTTAGAGCACAAACACCTAACGTTAGTGCTTCATTAGTGTAGGTGTTACAAGTAAAAAAAAAACTATGGGGAAGTCAGCGTGAATTTCACACCGACACTTTAAGCACTAACGGAAAAAATAGTCCAATTCGTTAGTGCTTCTATAAAGCACTAACAATTTCGTTAGTGCTTCACTATTAGTGTAGTTATGGCCAATTACAAATCACGAGACTCACAAGAAATTTAGGCAAATTTTTCATTGAATCAAATTTCCGCCAAATTCACAATCACTAATGATCTCTTCTAGAGCGATCGTTAGTGCTTTTTAGCGCATCTACACCTAAGGTTAGTGCTTCATTAGTAAATGTGCTACAATTAAAATACCTTTTGAGGCCAGAGTGAACTTAGCGCCCCCACTTCAAGCACTAACTAAAACTTAGTGCCATTCGTTAGTGCATTGGTAGTGCTTCTGGAAAACACTAACAATTTAGTTAGAACTTCAATATTAGTTTAGTTATGGCCAATTACATGTAACGAAACACATAATAAATTTATGGGAAATTTTTCATTGCGTCAAATTTCCGTCAAATTCAAGAGTACTAATGATCTATTCTAGTGCAATCGTTAGTGCATCGTTAGTGCCTCTAGAAAACACTAACAGTTTCGTTTGTCCTTCAATATTAGTGTAGTTATGGACAATTAAATGTCACTAAACTCCTATAAGACATTTATTGGGAATTTTTAATTGCATCAAATTTCCGCCATATTCAAAAGCACTAATGATATCTTCTAGTGCAATTGTTAGTGGTTCTTAGTGCACCAACCCCTAACGTTAGTACTTCATTAGTGTAGGTGCTACAGGTACAATATCTTTGGAGGGCACGGTGAACTTGCGTCAACTTCAAGCACTAACAAAAAATTAATGCCATTCATTAGTGTATTGTTAGTGCTTCTAGAAAGCACTAAATGTTTGTATGAAATTTGATATTTCTGAAGTTGGTCCCACCAGAAATCTTGAATAAATCCCAAAATATGGTAATGCTAACCTTAATGCTTAGTGCATTTAAGTGCACTAACGATGCAACAACGATTGTCTTTAACTGCATGTTTCTACCTCTATTTGTATAGAATTTGATATTTCTGAAGTTGGCCCCCATCTAAAATCTTGAATAAATCCCATAATATTGTAGCACTAACGTCAGTGTTTAGTATTTTAAGTGCACTAACGATGCACTAACGATTGCCGTTAACTCTATGTTCCTATCTCTATTTGTATAGAATTTGATATTTCTGAAACTTTCCACCCCACCAAATTTTTTGAATAAATCTCAAAATATAGTAGCGCTAACGTTAGTGCTTAGTGCGAATAAGTGCACTAATGATGCACTAATGATTGCTGTTAACACTATGTTTCTACCTTTATTTGTATAGAATTTGATATTTCTGAAATTGGCTCCCCCACCAAAAATCTTGAATAAATCCCAAAATATGATAGCCCTAACGTTAGTGCTTAGTGCTTATAAGCGCACTAACGATTCCCGTTAACTCAATGTTTCTATCTCTATTTGTATTGAATTTGATGTTTCTGAATTTTGCCCCCCACTTTAAAACTATTATAACTTCGTACCGGAAGTGGTACAAACGAAAATTTTTGCGGTACATTCCGGCACAAACATAGCACAGACGATTGGTATAGGTTTTGTTTCGAAATTCCAAGTAGGGAGGCTGCCGTTTCTCCAGCCCTCCCACTTTAAAACCCTTATAACTTCGTACCGGAAGTGGTACAAACGAAAATTTTTGCGGTACATTCCGGCACAAACGTAGCAAAAACGATTGGCATAGGTTTTGTTTTGAAATTCTTGGGTGGGAGGCTGCCGTTTTCCCAGCCCTCCCACTTTAAAACCCTTATAACTTCGTACCGGAAGTGGTACAAACGAAAATGTTTGCGGTATATTCCGGCACAAACGTAGCAAAAACGATTGGCATAGGTTTTGTTTCGAAATTCCAAGGAAGGGGTTGCCGTTTCCGCAGCCCTCACATTAAAACTCTTATAACTTCGTACCGGAAGTGGTACAAACGAAATTTTTTGCGGTACATTCCGGCACAAACTTAGCACAAACGATTGGCATAGGTTTTGTTTCGAAATTCCAAGGTTGGAGGCTTCCGTTTCTCCAGCCCCCCCCCCCACTTATAAACCCTTATAACTTCGTACCGGAAGTGGTACAAACGAAAATTTTTGCGGTACATTCAGGCACAAACGTAGCACAAACGAATGACATAAATTTTGCTTTGAAGTTCCTAGGTGGGAGGCTGCCGTTGGCCCAGCCCGCCACTTCAAAACCCTTACAACTTCGTACCGGAAGTGGTACAAACGAAAATTTTTGCGGTACATTCCGGCACAAACGTAGCACAAACGATTGCCATAGGTTTTGTTTCGAAATTCCAAGGTTGGATGCTTTCGTTTCTCTAGCCCCTCCACTTCAAAACCCTTATAACTTCGTACCGGAAGTGGTACAAACGAAAATTTTTGCGGTACATTCCGGCACAAACGTAGCACAAACGATTGGCATAGGTTTTGTTTTGAAATTCCTAGGTGGGGGCTGCCGTTTCCCCAACCCCCGCTTTAAAACTCTTATAACTTCGTACCGGAAGTGGTACAAACGAAAATTTTTACTGTACATTCCGGCACAAACTTAGCACTAACGACTGGCATAGGTTTTGTTTCAAAATTCCAAGTTTGGTGGCTGCCTTTTCTCCAGCTCCCCACTTTAAAACCCTTATAACTTCGTACCGGAAGTGGTACAAACGAAAATGTTTACAGTACATTCCGGCACAAACGTAGCACAAACGATTGCCATAGGCTTTGTTTCGAAATTCGAAGTTTGGAGACTGCCGTTTCTCCAGCCCCCCCACTTTAAAACTATTATTACTTCGTACCGGAAGTGGTACAAACGAAAATTTTTGCGGTACATTGCGGCACAAACGTAGCACAAACGATTGGCATAGGTTTTGTTTCGAAATTCGAAGTTTGGAGGCTGCCGTTTCTCCAGCCCCCCCACTTTAAAACCCTTATAACTTCGTACCGGAAGTGGTACAAACGAAAATTTTTGCGGTACATTCCGGCACAAACGATTGGCATAGGTTTTGTTTTGAAATTCCTAGGTGGGGGGGCTGCCGTTTCCCCAGCCCCCCCACTTTAAAACCCTTATAACTTCGTACCGGAAGTGGTACAAACGAAAATTTTTGCGGTACATTCCGGCACAAACGTAGCACAAACGATTGGCATAGGTTTCGTTTCGAAATCCCAAGGTGGGGGGGCTGCCGTTTCCCCAGCCCCCCACTTTAAAACTATTATAACTTCGTACCGGAAGTGGTACAAACGAAAATTTTTGCGGTACATTCCGGCACAAACGTAGCACAAACGATTGGCATAGGTTTTTTTTCGAAACTCCAAGGTGGGGGGGCTGGCGAAATGCACCTTTTTTTTTCTATTTATTAGTTTCGAATACCCGTATGAGCGAAAGAAATCTTGTGGCAATAAGAGAGAATGATATTTGTTTTCATCGCGAGAACGATAGAATTCCGAACTGTTTAGCAGTCAGGCAGTTACAGTTCTGTCCATATTGTTCCCTTATGATAAAAAACTGACCAGACATTAGCTGTGCAAAATAATAATAATAATAATAATAATAATAATAATAATAATAATAATAATAATAATAATAATAATAATTTAAGAATCATTTAGAAGCCATTAACACAAATAAATGACAATCAACTGCCTGGCTCAAGAAAACTGAACTCGTTTCTGAAACAGCAGGATTTATGATGGCCATCCAGGAGCGAGTGATACCAACCCAAAACTATTGTAAATACATACTGAAGCAGGAAGTACCGGATAAAAAATGCAGAAAATGCGGAGAGACATCAGAAACTATTGAACAGATCACAGGCTCATGCCGTGTAATGGCTTCCACAGACTATTTAAAAAGACACAATATTTTGCAAAAAGCATTCATCAGTTTTCGGCACATAACATGGAACTGATTGCCGATACCAAGCCATACTACAAATACCAGCCAAGTTCAGTATCTGAAAATGACAAATATAAACTCTTCTGAGATCGAGAAATAAGAACGGATGTCACGGTACCTGCAAACAGACCCGATATCACTACTATCAATAAAATTGAAAAAGAAGCAACCCTCATAGATGTAGCAGTACCATTAACACATAACATACGTACTGTAACTGCCTGACATTCAGTTCAAAGTAAGCAAAAAATAGAGACCTGGCAGACGAAATCGAAAAGCTATCGAAATGTCAGAAAGTTACAGTAAGACCACCATTTGGTGTAATTGTGAATATTGTACTAAGCATGGTATAAAATCAATAACCTTACGAAAAATTAATTGATACTACTGAATATGTAACGCGACATATTTTGTGTCACAAAAACTGATGTTTCTACAACCAAAATTCATATTTATTTAGAAATATCGACTTACCTAAAACTTCTGTCTAACTAGGATACGGCGCAACTGTTACCAAAGCAAGGGTTACCATATGCTACTGTCTGTATTTTACAACCAATTACGACTACAGTGTATTACACAGCAACTGATTACTTTCTAGATTAAAACACATTTATTATTGATTCTTATACTTAATTCCCACTATAACTTCCTCTGTACGTGAAGGAGGGTAACTTCATAAGAACCTGTAATATTAATTATTGTTGAATGCATATATAAGTGCAAGAATTCTGTCGCTTTTATGGTCTGGTCGAAATGATGAGTGAAGTCAGATTAAATTGGTCACAATTGGTTAAAAGATACGGAACTTTCAGATTAATAATTACATGTGTTTAGATATTTTTTGTTTAGTGTCCCTTCGCACCCGAGTGACGAACGCGCATTGTTCACAGTAGCTTTTGTTCCTGACATTACGATCGATCGAAACTGTGAAATGATCGGGACGGTGTTGACAAATAAACGCTGAGATGCTAAAACCAAAATGTTTTTAAACATGGGTGCAGTTTGGATAAAGAGAGAAAATCGCAGTCTGTTGCACGTTCTCTCTAAATACTAAATTCATAGTTAAGTCGCGTTGTTAACAGGTGTGATAAATCAGTTCCTCTGATTATTATGCTTTTTCACACTAACTTATAAAAACATTAGCTTGAAGCACTCGCCATTGTCAAATATTGATTCAGAACCTGGATAAAAAGAGTAAGGACTTGTCGAATGAGAAGAAAAAGTCCTTACTCTATCGCCCGGTATTTATCCTTCGCCGTTATATAAACCCGCACAACCATGAAATATTGGGGGTTGTATGCACGCACGGCGTTTTCAGAAACCAAGAAATGTATCGTATATACATTTTCACATACATTTTCATCTGCTCCCCCCAAAAATATGACCCCCGAGCCTAAAATTAAAATAAAAAGGCTTCATACAAGAATATAACTGTTGAAGATCTATTTGTGTACACCATTTGGTAGTTCTAGATCACTCCTCCCTATGCAAGAAAGCTGATAACAGACAGACAGACAGATTCAAACGCATTTTTATTATATTACAGTATATTAGTATAGATTTTAAAAGTGTCCAGGACAATCATTCATTACTTTTATTTATTTTAAAAGCCGAAAAAAAAATATTTTACGAGGGAAAATAAAAATGTGTAACGTTCAACGTGCCCGAAAAAAACTGGCAACCCTAAGGTCTACTAGACACTACGAGGTAAACCCTAGTAAATGTCTTAGAATTTATCTTAGGAAAAATGTTACGACGAATTTCGTAGGAAATCCTACCCTTTTGTGCCATATATGTGAAGAGTTTTCTGTCTGACCGAATGACGTTGCGCATCCACTGATATTGATACCAGGCGCTATATTGTTAAATTACATACTTCTAAAAAAATCATAAGACAAATTAGCAAATCATACCTTATCACTACCTGCACCACTCTTTATTTAGTAGAATATTTTTGCTCTCCCACGCACATATTATCGCCGATGATGATTTAACTTCTGTTTCACATCCTCCGAAGAGGTGCCAGGTCTCACAACGGATACTCAGCCAACAATGGTTTTTAGAATTTGTTTTCACTTTCTCTTACCTGTTGTCCTCTCACCTGAAAATCGAAATCTTACGGATATTCTTTCCGAAATAGAGCGTGCTCTAAACAAGAGAAATCTCATAGTATCATTCAGAACATAGGAAATGACATGCGATCTGATGCCATACACGTTGAGCTTTTGACTGTAGGAAAAATCCTAAGGTATTTCCTAGGATTTATCTCAGTGTATACCAGGCCTAATTGTCAATTATCCCGTCACTTTATTCTAAGATCCTCTAAAAGTATTGGACATATGTTCAGCATTAGCAATTTAGTTTCAAACAAGTGCATTAGTTGTGTTATAGCCTAATATTTGTCTTTTTTTACTTGTAGATACTTGCTTTAGATACAACAAAAACAACCTACCTTGCCACAAAAATAAAAACGTGGCAATGCAGGATCGGATGTGGTGCTCTCGTGGTATATTTTACATACCATGAGCCCATACTTTCACTTCTTTGTGAACTAGTGGTTGCACCCTAAATTTGTGAAAATGGGTGCAAATACTGGTAAGATACCTATGATTACGATAAAAATTACTTTCCTTCAAATAAATTTGAAGTCAAAACCCACCAAAGGCGATCAACCTATTTCTATTTTAACTTATAATCACGATCTATCATATTAGCATTTTGCATGTTTAAAAGTAGAGTGACAAACTTAATAAGTGGAATACGAATATTCATTAACTAACCGTGATAAATACAACAGCTCAAAGCAAGAATATCAGGAAAGAAATAATTAGCAACACTATGAACTTTGCACGCAAAATTAAAGAACAAATAATTATGTAAATATATGCAACGGGAAAATGTAAAGGAAAGCGAAGTATTGCGTGTGTAAGACTTAGAAAGGCAAACATGTTGAAAGACTGCAAAAGGTGTGTCACCTGACGTTGTGATAGAGAGCACTTTGTATTCCACGTAATGCATGGCGTCAAATGAGTACTACAAAGCAACAAGGAATAGGGAATTCCAGGTGTGTTGTTAGGCTAGAAGGGGGCTGTTCTCTGTAATTATTAGAGGAATGGTCACAAAAGAAAGGAAGAAATTAGAATTTGTTGAAAAGTAAATCATGGCTTTCTCAATCAATTTAACACACGCCTAAACGGTGCAGCTAAATTACCCTATTGTTGCAAAGAGAGTAAAACAATTTCAAACATTAACGTACACGTAATGCTAAAGCTAATTTTAGTATTACAAAATTTAATTTAAATAATTATGGTTGCGAGAAAATAAATATTGTTTGCAGAATGGAAGGACTCACCATCTGTCTAAATCCAGTTGATATTGAGTTTATCTGTTCACATCAGGAAATAAACAATTCTTTATTAATTAATTTTGAGGTTGAGTGAGAGCCGTACCTTGAGTGGGGCAGGGGAGCAACTGGCCACACATTTAAGCTCCCTGGCATTAGAGACGGGTCCACTTCAAGATAAAAATTCTTATTCCATATGATGCGATACGAATATAAATATATATATAAATGAAAGATGGAATAGGCTTACTACATTTTAAAAAATCTGTAGCTCATGTGATCATCCAGACTGCAGCATGAAAGCATCGAATTTCCGACTAGGGAAATAAGGCAAGCTATTAGGGCCGCAGAACTCAGAGGGGCAGCCAAAGGAAAAAATCAATATTTGGATTATTTATTTAATTAAGGACATGAATCCCACAGTGTGGACCAACAATAATTTATAAATGAGAAATGAAGGCTTAAAATTTCCATTCTCTTCTGAAAATTATTTTACAGAGTTTATATGTGGCAGCTAGTACAACGAAACTCTCAACTTCAATTCTGTACTGTAGGCTTTTGGAGTTGCTATGGAGTTTGAATTCTTTTACTCGGAGTTGAGATTTATTTTGCAATTTGTTTTTTATGTATATTGCGGTCCTAGAGATGTGAATATTGGTTAGACTGCTATTACAGCAGTTCCATAATAATTATTAGAACGTTGTATATTTCTTTGGTTCGGTACATAATGAAATATTTTAAAAAACGAAATATCTTAACCCAAGAAAATAACTTTACATATTACAAATTATATGTAAACTCATGTCCAATATGATTGTCGCATATCTATAACTGTCTTCTTGTAAGAATATAATTTGATAATGATTTTGCAGGTACTTTTAATACTGATACTATATGTACTGTGTAATCGGGAAATGCATATTTGTGGTAAATTATAAATACGGAATAATCGGGAAATAGGAAAAGAATTATAAATACGAAAATTATAATGAGAAAGCAAAATGTTGCTAAATGGACAAGAAAGTTTTATTTTCGTTTTATTGTTCTTATTTACTGCCTTTTTGAGATGAAATTTACCACATACATGTCTTTGTCGATTATACACATACTAACATTATAAAAAAAAATACTGAGCGAATTCGTTATCAAATTATATTCCTACAACATATTTATAGACATGCGACAATAATTTTGGACATGAGTGTACAATGGAATAGTCTTTGATTAGAGCAAAACTGTCAAAGATATGCTGGGATGCTTTCATAAGTGGACAGTTTATCACGAAGTGGGTGAAGGGCCTCTGGCCATAAATTGCTTAAGGGGCCTCAAGATGTCTAAATCCTCAACTACTGCATGGTCGGAATAATAGAAATACTCATGTTGATTGTTCGTTCAATTTGTCAGTGAGAAGAAGCTGCTTAAGCTATTAGTAACCAACGCCATTTCATCATTAATTTTTCACAAGTTTCAAAATTATGTTTCGTCGATCAGATGAGGTGAACTTCCAAGTTTTGCAGAGTATTGGGTACGTCATTACTTCTAAGAGAACCAACTTCACAAATAAAGCAAACGGAAATACAAACACTTCCGTTTTGTATTTGTATTCCCGTTTGCTTTATTTGTAAGTTACATTATATTTAAATTAATACATTTTGAAGAAAATAAGGGTTGAAGGGAAACGTTTTGTAGGATACATTCTGAAGGTTTTACAGGAGATAAGATATTGATCCCGCTTTACATTTCCCCCTGTATTTATATAACTTTCTTCCTCAAATATCTAAACAAGTATTAGGTTATGTAATTAGAGCGAATTAAGCACATCAATATATTTTCTCGCGCTTGCGCGGGACTATGCGGGCTGCTAGTTTTAAATATTACTTTATGGTGAATCTTTAAAAAAAAAAACGCTCCCTAAATTCTGCCGCCCTGTGTTCGAGCACAGAATAGCACTCACCTAAATATGGGCCTGTATGAAAGAAACAATTTCTTTGCAAGATGTGTCCAATCCAATCGGTCTTCCTACGAAGGATGCTGGCTAAAAGATACTCCTCTTCTCTCTTCCGGGAAAATAGTTTTCTTCCGCTGGATACTTCAGTTGTTCCTGTCGTAATTTCAGAAAAGTCTAGTTGTATATGATCTCCTAATTATTTTTATTATTATTGTTCACAGTATTACCTAGGGCATACAATTAAAACATTAAAGAAATCATTAAAGTTTAACTGCTTATACATTCTCAACTTCTAACTACAGCGTATAATTTCTTCTTTAGGAAAATGAATTATAAATAAAGATACAATTTCGTTTTTAGTAGATATCTTTTGACTAGAGAACTAATTAGTGGAAAACATTTTTGTCATTTTTCTAAGTCACTGACGTCATGACAAATTAAATAATGCTCTAGGGCTTTGTGAACACGAAGAGAAAAAAGTTATGCTCCAACGTTAATGAGGGCACACGAGAGATATATGTGGAAATATGAGTAGAAACTGAAATCTGATACAACTTATCTTCTCTATTCAATGACCAAAGTAACCACACGCAATTGATACAAATAGAAGATAACTTTGGCTCCTAACGCATGTAAGTAATTAGGCTTGTATATCTTGGTTTTATTTCTTTTCTTTACCTTGCTTAATGAAACTAATTGCTTATCTAGAAATAAATTAAGATATTTGTTAAGAATTCAGATATGTCTCTTTAAATTACTACATAGATATAGTCTTTATGGTTTCCTACTAATATATAAGTGCTTTCGTAAAGCTTAAAGGTTGCACATATAATCTTTATAAGCATACATATGCTTAACAAAACAATGGAAACACTATAATAAAATAGATTTTATCCATTTAATGCGATATTTGACTATATTTAGCCTGTAGAACATTTGTATTGGTCACGGAATTGAAGCATGTAACTCGGGAATCGTTTCTGGAGAAATAGCGAATCATTGCAGCACTCAGTGATAGAAGGGGAAATCTGCACTGAATCGCTGCTCTAATACTATACTAAGGGACAGTGTTTATCTTGTTTGAAGGTGGAGCACTGTGTTTCCTTTAAAAGCTGTTAGCAAATGAGAGGGCTGCGATGTTGCCACACCTTTGTACACACGAGATGGATCTGTCACAGCCCTTTACTACACGACAATATCGCATCAGAGTCTTCTTTTCAGTCACCTAGTCTACGCACGATGAATTATGTCCCACGCTTTAACCATAGATATCCAACAATATTGAAGTTGGAAGATTATACGGACCAGAGAGAGAAGATATTGAAGTATATCTGAGGTTCTTCAGGCCACGACTAAACATGTTCAAATGTATGAACAGGATCGTTGTCATCCTGGAAAACTACGTCGTTACTGGAGAACAACATTCGTACCATAGGATGAACCAAGTCACCGACCTGCCCTCATAATTATACAGTGTGGTCAAGTTGCTCCACAATTAATGTAAGTACTTATTATTGTGAGAAAAAGATTGAAATATTAGCTTTTCTCCTTGTGTATATGAATGTTACTTTGCGCAGATGTCGAGACAGGCAGAAATGATGCTAGACTTAATAGGTACGTATGCTGCACAACAAAGACGGTTTCCGTTATATTGTAGCCAGTTGTAGTGCTCAAAGTTCGGTCAGAGTCCTCGAGTAATACAGATATGCTACAATGTTAGTAATGGAGCTACAAGTTATATTTTTTTCCCTTTTTTGTTGGAGGCGTATTTCGTGCGGGCAACAAATATAAAGAACATCTGAAACATTATTCGTTGAAAAGTGGCTTAATAGTCTTTGTTGAACATAGAGATGCAAGGGCTCGAAAAAAAAACTGCTTTTTTTGGGGAAAAAACTCGGTGTTTTCTGCTTCGCTTTTTTGCTTGGGAAATTTTGGGCTTTTTTTTTTTCAAAATTCTGCTTTAAATTGATAAAGCAGACTTTGTTTCGCTTCTCTATAACACAAAAAGTCATTTAATTAGTGGTTGATGCTGATAATAATATAAAACCTCGAAAATAAACTATGAATCTCGAAAAGATATTTCAAACAATTTTTCTTCAACATATTTACATTATGAATTCCACAGGATTAACCAATGTATATAATAAAAATTTTTTAACCTCCTATATACAAAGGTAAGCAGAGTTGGCAAGAACCATGGTTGTTTTTGAAAATGCCAAAAACTCGTTTTTTGGGGATGTTTAAACCAGGATTTTTTTGATTTAGATTTTTGCTTTATGTATTTATATTACATATTCACAGAAATAAGTTTGTTTCGCCTTGGTGTTATTATGCAACAGCGGGGTTATGCCGTAAGAACTCCCATAAGCTTAAAGAAGTCCGGTCAGTAAATTTCATAAATTGAGAATCTCCCGCCCTAGCCATCGGAAAAATCCCGTCATTACTCGAAATGTAAGACAATAACGGGAAAATCCTGTTATTGCTTTGCATGTAAAATTTAAAGGTCAACGTATCATAATCAGTACGCTAAAACTGAGGTATTAAATTACAAATTTAGTACGTAGATATCATTGAAAGTCCAATTCAAGCTAATATTGGAAGCTACGTAGGCAATCGATAAATTTTGCCAATTTCTATCAACATATTTAAGCAATCTTGGCTTCTTTATAAAACAACAGGCATTTAGGCATGCAGAAATATACAATTTGGTTTGTTTCGTATGTTTAGGCTTAACATCCTTACGAAATACCGAGGTTATCAAGGAGAAGACTTTCGCTGAAACTGACATCCGAACCGCTACTTGGTTTACGCGTGAAAGAAGGGTTTTGGTTCGACCGAGAATTGGACATGGGACACCTTGATTAAAAGGTGAAAGGGAAATAAAACTATTGCAGGTGGTTTGATATCTGGAAACGCCACCATGAAGTTCCCACGATTCGCATTTTTCATTCTTTTTATTTTTTTTTTTGGTTTAAACCAGTTATTGAAAAAAAGTTGGTGCAAACCAGCCAACCCTCAAAGTACACACTTCTTTTTAAAAAAATACACAAATAACTAGCAAAATAGTATGTAGTATTTTTACTTCAAAATATTCCTTACCCTCTTTCTGAAACAAAATAAAATTAAAATAAAACATAAGAGAATTACTTAGATTTATATGATACATTTAAAGGCTGCACATCTAGAGCTTTTGGTTCTGTATATTCTTGAAATTCTACAGTTAAGTTTTATATAACCACCATTACGGTTTACCCAATCCTCAAGTTTTCTGAATTTTTAACAAGAGGGATTCAACATATCATTACGGAACTTTCCCCCTCCTCCCCCCCAAAAAAGGACTGCGGAATATATTTAAGTTAAGCTAAATACTCATGTGGTTCGGATTCCACGTTAATCAGTAGGTCCACGTCTCATATAGCCTCGCTGCTGAAAGGGACGCTAAACTAAAATCAACTCAACTTAAGCT
This sequence comes from Thermobia domestica, assembly GCF_964235325.1. Taxonomy (NCBI): domain Eukaryota; kingdom Metazoa; phylum Arthropoda; class Insecta; order Zygentoma; family Lepismatidae; genus Thermobia; species Thermobia domestica. Next base: position 13,937 of record NW_027656110.1, on the reverse strand, counting down.
AAATACAACTGCACAACAAACATGACTGAGTGGAGCTTTTGCGCTTCTATCGGTAAGTCCGGGATTCAACCAGCATTCGACCATTCTGACAAAGCTTTTCTTCATTCCATCTGTGAATGTAGAAATAGTGCGTGTACTGTGAGTTGGCCGACTTCCTTTCTTATTGTTTTTAAATCGTTATTATTACTAATTACCAGCAGTGACGGTTTTGCGAAGGTTAGGCGGGCGGTCTTTCGGACTGAAGCCCGTTCCCCAAAGTTACGGAATGTCTAAAACAAACGAAATATCTATTAGTTATACCTTTACTCATAAACTTTAAGCTCCCGTCAAATAAAAATTACAAAGTTTAGAAAAACTAAACATTAGTAAGAAAAGCCCTTCCGAAAATACTATTCTAAATCCGTCACTGATTCTCAGTATAAAATGATTTTTAAGGTTGTATCCGAAAGATTATTGCTAAACATATAAACGAAAGGAAATATTAGTTATGTCTGTACTCATAAACTTCAAGCACCTCCCAAATAAAATTAGGACTTTTTAGGAAACGAAACAATCAGAAAAACCCCTCCTAAAGTAATTTTCTAAATCCGCTACTGATTATTTGTATAAATTGCTATTCAAGGTTGTATCCGGAAAATTATTGCTAAATCACTTCACAGCTACAGTATAACAGAAATGTGGAAGTACGGTTTGACGGATATATTGAAAAACGTACGCTTTGACGGATAAATAGAAAAACAGGCAAGTTTAACTTTTGCGCTAGAAGCTAGAGTACTAAAAGCTCTTAGAAATGAAACACGGATGACAAACTAAAATGATCTAGAGAAGAAAAAAGATGTCGATAACTCAAAAGTTAAAATAAAGTTAAATAGCCTCTAAAATTGCCCTCAAATACTACATTCTTCATGTTAGCTTTAATTCGTAAAACATGTGCTCTATCCATCTTGATGGTGAATTTCAGAGTGAAATATCGCATTTAGGTCATGGAATTCTTATCTAAGTATAGAATAAAGCTATTTATACTATAAGAAAGCTATTTATACTATATATATACTTAGTATATATATATATACTATATATATACTATTTATACTATATTTATACTATAAGAAAGCTATTTATACTTTATACTTTCTATACTATAAGAAAGCTATTTAGATAGAAAAATCATGAAAATGAAAAAAAGCCAAAATTTCCAAAATTCTCGTTTTTTCCCAAAAAAAGCCGGCTTTTTATGTGAAAAAAAACATCGATTCAAAAAAGTCGGCTTTTTTGCATCTCTAGTTGAACAGTATCAGGATCGACCTAAAATTATTAAAATACTGAGGGGCGCTATCACATATAATGTACACGCCATTTATCGATCACCAATCTTTACTTCTAGTGATCTCAAAAATGTGTACTAGGTATCACGCTTGTGGGTAAACTCGGATATGTAGTTTCCGAGAAAATCGAAATGAAATGAAATCTTTGAGTATTACGTCCCATAGTTATGTTGGCTAGGCTAAAGAAAACGGTGATGATGATAAATGAATGAAATGGTGGAATGAAGAAAGTGGGAAGAAACGGGAGAACCCCGAGAAAACCCATGCACATGGTGTTTGTCCATCACAAAGCTCACTTGGCGCAAGCTGGGATCGAACCAGGGATCCTATGCACCAGAGGTGAACGCTCTACCACTTTTCTTAAATTTATTTATTTATTTATTTATTTAGATGCAGTAAAGTAGTATACATTGGAATACATAATAATCTTTTTCCAAAAAGGATAACATATACTGTATTGTGAATAAATAACAAGGAATCAGACAACAAACAGTAGAAACATTTTAAAAAGCACTGGTTAGTAATGTAAAGATTATGAATACATCATTGTTAATTTTTCATCGACAACAGCTAAATAATTTGCGAAATGTTTCCGTTTGATATTTTCAGTTATCTTCCATCGTTCTTTCAAGAGGTGAAAATAGTAGTCTGCAACGGTTGGTGTTTGAATCAAATATTCCACAGTTACAACATATTTTGTAATGTGAAAACTACAAGGCTGGCAGAATAGTTTGAACCGGGTCATTTGTTCGAAAACAGTTGGGTAGATGGAAAACTCGGCGAACACGTATCCCATCATTTTCAAGGGCACACTTTTTGGGATTAAAAAGTTTACTCCAGGGTCCCCCGCAGGATTCCAGACGGGGTCCAATTCAAAGGTTTCAAATGGCAATTGGGTTAAGTAGCATATCGTTCGAAAGCTGTTGTAAAATGAAAGAAAACGGAGCAAGTCTCGACTCTCTACGACAACCCTATGCAAAATGGCGGCGGATCAAAATGTAAACAAAAACTTAATTGAAAATTCCATGGCCACCCCTATGAATCGGAAACGGTGAGACAAATGTGAAAGCAGGAAAGGACGTGTAGTATTATTTTCAAAGTACAATGATTTAAGTGAAAACGTCTTGTCCCAGGGCCCCCACAGGATCCCAGGTGGGGTCCAACTAAAAAGTTTCAAATGTCAAGGGGGGTCATGTAACACATCTTTCGATAGCTGTTGTCAAACGAAAGATGATGGCGCAAATCTCGACTCTCTACGGTAATCCTGTGCAAAATAGCAGCTGGTCGAAGTGTAGACACAGACAATTGAAAATTCTATGGCCACCTTGAATCCAAGATGGCCGCTTAAAACCTATGTCATTCATAACAGTACAAATCTAAATCTCTATCTTTCTCTATTATGTATTTAGAAACAATAGGAAGACTAAAGAACAATTGAATTTCGATTCACTTCAACTATTATTTCATTCCGTAACAACATATATATGTTTTGTTCCTAATGCACGTTTGTCACGGTTCTCTCGTTATCTTTTACGTGAATATAACGAATATGTGATGAACACACAATTCTGACTTCCTGTTCATACTGCTAAACAAAAGTTGAATACCTTCGGGTTCTTTTCTAATTTTATCATACGTAGTTCATACACAAAGGTCTTGCTGAACCAGTCAGTTTGGGGGCTCTATTGTAACATATTCGTGAAGGTTACATTTATATGCTATTCGTTGGTTTGATCGCAATATTTCAAAAAATACCAAATATATATTTTTAAAAAAACGTTCATTTACAAGATCGGCATGCAGTACTAAACCAAGTGTAAATGATTTCAGTACATCGAGCTGCGTCAAACTTTGTTGGTTTGGTCACAATATTCCAAGAAACAGCAATTTATATACAAACTCATTTTTCACGCTACCACCCATATTGGATTACAGATGATACTCTTTGATATTTTGTTAATATCTACTATTGACCATAAACGAAAATACCACATTTCGCTTCTCCAACACCAGTGGTTTGAGCTGAATGTGCGTCCGATACATAATGCGGCATTTTGAACTCAAGATATCGTGGTTTTTAACATTTCGCATCTTTCAGTCACCTACTGATCAACATTAATGTCAAATTTGGTTTTCCTAGCTTCAGCAATTTGGTTTGGTATGCCTATCCTTTTGACATAGGTTGTAACCGACCATCTTGGATTCAAGGTGGCCAAAGATTTTTTAATTAAGCTTTTGTTTACATTTTGACCCGCCGCCATTTTGCGCAGGGTTGTCATAGAGAGTCGAGACCTACTCTATTTTCTTCCATTATCAACAACTTTCGAACGATGTGCTACTTAATCCCCCTTGACATTTGAAACTTTTGAGTAGACTCCGTCTGGGACCCTACGGGGGACTCTGGGGCAAACTTTTCTACCGAAAAAATTGTGCCCTGAAAGTGTTGAATACGTCGAATTTTCCAATTTACACAATTGTTTCCTAACAAATGAATTGGTTCAAACTATTCTGCCAGGTAATTTATTGTGGCTTTTACATTACAAAATATGTAGCTCACCACATTCCGCCCGGTGGTACGTATAACTTTGGGATTCGTCTAGTTATAACATATCAAATGTGAACACAATTGTCTCGTTCGAATCTCAGAGGAGCCACTTTGTGACCCTCCTTTGTGAGCGCGAACAAACTGGTTGGTTCCAATCATTTCCTTTGGGCCGCGGTGGCTCAGTGGTAGAGCGTTCACCTCTGGTGCTTGGAGTCCCGGGGTCGATCCCAACCTCCGCCAAGTGGACTTTGTGGTAGACAAACACCGTGTGCTTGAGTTTTCTTGGGGTTCTTCCGTTACCTCCCACTTTCTTTATTCCACCATTTCATTCATCACTCATCATCACCGTCTCCTTTAGCCTAAACGGCATAACCGTGAGACGTAAAACTCAAAGATTTCATTTCATTTTTTTCAATCATTTCCAGAATTTTAACAAGAAATAATAATAATAATAATAATAATAATAATAATAATAATAATAATAATAATAATAATAATAATAATAATATGCACTTTCTTTTTGAGATTTTACTATTAAAGAAAAAGAGATTATCGTAAAAGCTTTGTGATGGGTATTGTATAACCCCAAGATAGATGATACACGAAAGCAGTGGAAAGCAATTAGAATAAGAGAGATTTGTCTTACCCTTAGGGGTATATTCCTATTTTCATATAGATTACGTGAGTTACTAGTGATACAATCATTCTAGGCCATCGATTCCTAACAGCTTTCACTAATTATCTGGCATGTAAATGCTGCTGATTTAAAGCAGTCTGAGAGTGAATGTCATTATGCTTTCTTCAGTTAAACTCTAAACGTTTGTGAGTTTCTATGTACCAAGCAATTTCTATGTCCATGGGTATAGCAATGGCTTGGTACAAACATGCAGAAACAAGGATTTGATGAAATTTGAGTCTTAGAAATACATGTATGGAAAGAAACCAAACCTGTAGCCATCATCACGCCCCATTTTATGTTGTGGTTGTTCTACTGTGCTCATGTGTTCTAACTCAGGTGTATAACTGTTTTTGAACATTTCTCACCCTATTCTGGATACTGTTGGTCCTCATAATGGCAGTTTTCTTTCTTTTCTACTAGTCCTGCTGCAGTTGTGGTTGTATTATTCAAAGTGTTTGTACTGGCTGGACAGTGCCACTTTCTGTGCTGGAATCCTTAGTTGCACAGATTATACAGAATATTTTGTTAGGAGGCAGACTACAAGTATTGATAATTGTGTGAGCTTTGTCGTATCGGTAACAAACTCTTGGGCCAGAACACAAATGCTTGGGATATCCATACCTTTAGCAATTCCAGTAATTCTGTGGTCTAGGTTTACTTTTAGATGCCCTAATCTAATCATGTTTCTTTGCTGTTTAGAGCATGTGTGTAATTGGAGTATGTGTGTTTTGAGAATACCTGTGCAAGTTCCGGTGGCCCTTCCACTGAAATTATATTTGTGACGTTAATGTCCATATGTTGGTCTATTCTAGTGTGGTCTCTATTTGCTATGTGTCCATTTAATAGGAAAGCCTTTCACTACACACTTAAAAATTATCTTCTTTGGTTGGATCTATCATCATCATAGGTATTCTGCCTTTATTGGCAGGTCACTTGCCGCAGCTGAGAAGCTTCCATGCTCCACGGTCCTCCGCTAACCTTTTCGTCTTCGCGTATGATCTTTCTGTTTTAATATCATCCATTAATTGTAGTCTCCTTCGCCCCCTCCCTCTCTTTCCCGCCACCATACCCTCTAGGACGTCCCTCATGATACAATCTCTTCTTAGGCAATGTCCCAACCAGTTTCTCTTCCTCTTCCTAATAATATCTAAAAGTGTTCTTTTCTCACCCACCATTTCTAACACTCTCTCATTCGTTTTCCGCTCGACCCAACTAATTCTTTCCATTCTTCTCCACACCCACATTTCGAAGGCTTCAAGTCGATTTTCATCACCTTTACGTAATGTCCACGTTTCCGCCCCATACAGTACAACACTCCACATGAAGCATTTTATGAGTCTTTTTCTCAACTCTTTGTTCAAGGTCCCACAAAACAGACTTTTCTTTCTTTTAAAGTCTTTCTTTTAAAGTCTTTCATTGCATAGTCGCCACAATTCTTTTTTTCCCTTGTTTTTTATATTTTTGATGAATTCGATTGATATGTTATCTATTCCTGTTGCCTTTCCATTCCTAATCTCGGATATAGCCTTTTCAAACTCATCCCGAAGAATACTAAATCCTTTATCATCCTCGCCTACTTCATTTTCCACTTCAACATTTAGGCTACACGGTCTATCCCTACTCTCATATAAGTCTTCAACGTATTCTTTCCACCTCCCTATGACCTCATTTCTCTCGCTGACTACCTTCCCATTCTAATTTTCTACTGCCATCATAATACTCCCTTTTTCCTCCGAAATTCCATAGATTTCACCTCCTTGTACATTTCCTCATATTTCCCAACTCTTTTTAATTCTTCTATGTCCTCGCATTTTCTTTTGTAAAACTCTTCCCTCGCTCTGTGTGTTTCTCTTCGTAATTCATTATTTAACTTTCGGTACATCTTTCTGCCCTCTTCTGTATCAACCTGTTTCCACATCTTCCTCTCCCTCATTTTCTGCAACATCTGCTCTGTAACCCATGGTTTCTTAGCAGTTTTGTGTTCGCGGTAACCTACTGTTTCTTCTGCAGCCTGCTGTAAGCAACGTTTAATATGTTCCCACCGTGCGTTACTACTTGCGCCTATCCTTTCCTCGTTTGAACATTTTTCTTCGAATTTTTCAGCGAAAAGATTTCTTATTTCCTCGTTTTTCAACTTTTCAGTATTCAACACTTTGTTACCTACTTTTCTTCTGCCTACATTTTTCAGTTGAATATCTATTTCGGCCAGCACAAGATTATGATCAGAGAAAATATCAGCCCCGGGAAGGATCTTCGCGTTCTTTAAGCTATTCCGATACCTGTCCTGAATCATAACATAGTTGGATCTATAAAAGGAACATAATTATTTCTCCGTGGCCACGAGTTTCATTCTATTGATCAATTTTGTTGGCCTCTGATTTGTGTAGGTATGTCAAAATCTCATGTGGCCGTTTTTCTTCTAGTTTTGGACCAAAGCAGATTCGTTGTGTTCTACTTTGTATGGTGTACATGGATAGATACGCTGTTGTTTCTTTCGCTGCGCTGTTGTTTCCTTACCTGCTGGGTAATTGTGAATTTCCTAAGATGGAATACTGCTTTGTTTTTTTGAAGTTTCAGTGCTGAAGTTAGCGGCAGTTGTGGCCTGGTGTCTTCTTCTTTTTAATATTTCTATTGCTAATATCCTTCTGTGTGAATGTGATCTTTACTTAATGTTGGATGTGTTGCTTTCTCTGTTGACTGTCTCTCTTCATGCACTGATTTGCCTGTATTTATATTTGATTGTGGCGTACCACCCAAGGTCGTTTTCTACCTCCTTAAAAATTTCCCTTGTAGTTTCCATTGGAAAAATATACATGAAATCTCAGGTTCTTAGGTTAATTCTTTCCTCCTAATCCGTGAAAGGTCGAATATATCATGTGTTGTCTGGGACGACCTACTCAGAGTCGACAGTGAAAGCTGCTGGTTTGCTCTCTGTCTGGCGTTGATGTCTCTGTTACTTGTTCTCTCAATTGAGTGTGAACTCACATCTCTTGTGGGAGCGTTTGCTCATTTCTTGTGGGAGTGGATTTCTTCGCCGTGGACTGGAATTGTATATGCGTGGCTGGTCCTGAGAAGGATCAAATTTATAGGTTGCGATTTGGTCCTAAAAGGGCCGGAAACAGTCTAATTGTTGTGTATTGTGTATCGAACGCAATTCAAGATATGTCCAAAACGTCACCCTGGTGAAGAATACGCAATTAGACAGAAAGAGGAACTTCTAGATTACTTATGTATGCAGTGCAATGTTGTATGAAAATTCTCTTTATTAGAAGGAAATTCCTCTGTTTTCAACAGACGACAATCTAATTGAGAAGACGGACTATGGCAAACTTCGCATCAATCTATCTCCTTTTTGATCTCAAAGTTCTTGTAGAGCTTGGAGTTCTCTCGATGCATTGCCTGAATTCATTTCAAGACGGTGCTTGCTGGATCTCTGCTCTAGTTGTGATTACTACGGCGTCTAGTTAAGATATCATCTTCTGGAAAACCATGAACTTTCTTTTGCGTATGTATATCGTATATATATTTGCAAGATTATGGTTGGTGAAAAATGTTGTAGGTATTTGACCGAAGATCACTATCCTGGACAAGCATGTTAATAAGCCGTCCCTTTCGGCCTTTATGCTAATTGTTCATGTCAATCAGTGGCAATGAGAGTAATTCCTTTCAACATTAAGATCATGTTTCTGGGTACTTCCATTAGGAAAAAATGTTTTTCATGAAGTACGGCGTGTTTTCGTGAAAGGTTAAAAATTACAGCTGTTGATTGGGATTGAAATTTTTAATAGGTAAAGCAATGTAATTATCAAATTAATATAATGTATATTGCTCTCATTTCTAAAATACAGCATGACTAGTTTAAATTTTGAGGGCGTAGAGAGTAATTCGACATATGTTCTTCAAAATAGAAGGCAAATGAGACACGAGCAATTTACAATACAAAAATCAATTTTCTCTTTACATAACCTATACTTTCACAATGTTTGTAACTGATCTGATTATTATTATTATTATTATTATTATTATTATTATTATTTAATTTTGAATTCTCTTTTAGTGGTGTTAACGTTGCTTGTTACATAACTATATCCGAATGTCTGCTAAATGAATGGAGCAGGGGATGAGAGAGAAATTCAATTTAACTTCAAGAAATCCAATTCATTCACTTTCTCTGCAAGATAATATTACACTACTTAGACCTACTTGCTAAAATAATATCAAAGTGATAACGTACTATAGTCATAGTGGTTTAATTTCCTTGTAAGCTCACGACCTATTTCGTGCATAGCATATGTAATTTTAAGTTAATAGATTTTCTTATATAGATGTTCACTATCGAAAGATGAAAACTATAATTCGATGGCTTGTACTACTGATTCCAGAAGCAGCCTTCTGAATATATCCTCGGTAGGAGATGAGGTCAACCCTTGTATGAGCCTTACCAGCTATTAGAAGCCCTAGAAATTGGATTGCAAAGCAAGAGAGCGAATAAGAGCGAGTTAGGAGCGGAAGAGTAGAAAGGGAAGTTTTTTGGAGAGAAGGAGGAGGAGTTAACTCGTCTGATGATCACGGCGTCACTGGATTCCCCTCCTCCTCTGTCTTTCCTTCCGCTTATAAGTACATAAGAGGCATTTACACACTATGGGAAGTTTAATGAATTGGTCCATAAGCAAGAGCACTCTATATTCCTTATTTTCGTCGTTTCCTCTTCTCTATACATCTGCGTATATCGTTTGAGGCTGTAATCATATCGGAATACTTTTTTTTCCTTCCTATTTCGACCAGTTGATTGTAATAATCTTCCAAGTGAGTTTACCTAACGATACGCCGAGAACAAATTAAACTTTCTGCTTGCTTCCAAAGATGAAATCTTAAGTACCGTAAAAATGCTGAGATGAATATAATTATTCATAATAATTACCTTCTTCCTATGTTTGCAATTTTGTGGAAATGCTTCTCAAAGTAAAAAGAAAAAAAAACTAATTCTTCAGAAATTTACTATACTAAGAAAGTCTAAAGTGAAATTAAATGCATAAAGCGTTCTGTCATTAGAAATGAAACTAGGGTAATACTCATTTTGGTGTTTATTTCATTGCATAGTCAAAAATTCTGAAATATATATATATTTATATTCATATGCATGATGAAAAGTTAAAGTTAACTCAAAGCTGTATTTTCATTTTTAAAAAAACAAAGAAAAAACGAGTAGTTAACATTTTAATATAGTTATTACAGATTATAAAGCGAATAATAACATGTCTTCTGTGAAAGTCTAATACCCTTAGTTAGAGACTAAATAAGGGCTTTTGTTCTAGAATTATTACCCTGCACTAGAGCAGCTTAAATTTAACAACTTCTTGTCTTTATTGTTAGTTTCCTACTATACCTTGTAGACAACAGGCTTTTAAAAAACTGTACTGCACAAAATCTTCTCCAGATACTTGGTTGAAAAAGAAGACAAAAACGCAAGGTGCACGCCATGCAGATGTTAACACATAGAAATAGTTTTTCCCCGTCGAAAAGCAGCTTCTGTATAACTTCTTTTTGTTTTTCTCCTTTTCTTTCTAGTAGGTTTTCCTTCTTTCAAGTTAAAACAGACTCTCTTCGTGACTACCAAACAGCGTTTCGTGTTTCACAGGTTAGGAGCAAACCTTATCAGTTATTTTAGATAAGCTAGTCTGTTCTCCACACTACCACGCAATTCGTTATAATGCTTTAGCTTCGATTTTGTTGTTTTATTATTTTCTTATATTCTAATGCTTCCATTTTGTTTCTACTAAGATGAGGTTTCTATTTTATTTTATTTTACTGTTTTCAAATTAGCACCCAAAAAGCATACTATCAAGTCTTCAAGTTTCTAGTGGTCTATTATTTACAAAATACTTTGAAATGATGTGGTGAGTAATCTTTGGTTTATTGTTTATCGTTTTGTGCAATTTCATACGTCATATCTATTGTTTTTACTTTTATTTATTTACTTTTGATTTGGTTATCTTATTATAATAATTGTAATACTACTCTTTTCTTCCTGCCCATCCCATTTTCTTCCCTCCCAAGTCAAACATGGAAAAATATTGAAACACGTGTCTCGTTATTTTAAACAAGAAGTCAAAATACCAAATTTTAATGGCCTTAAAGAGATTCCCAACTATGGACTCTTTATTTTAATAATTGCATTCCAGACCCTTTTTCCTACCCATGATATTTGCTTTTCTTCCTTTCTTTCTTTCTTTCTTTTTTTTTTCTTAGATCAAACATGGAAAAACGCTTAAACACGTGTGACGCACAAATAATGACAATACAATAATTGTAAATGACAATCCCTTTTCGTTCTCACTAGTTTTCTTCCCTTCTAGTTCAAGTGCCAAGATAGGTTTATATATAAAATTTCGGTCTCTAACCCTCAGAGATTCCAAGATACAGACACTTTAACATAATAATTTTCACCCTTATCTATTCCCTTTCCTCTACGAATTTCCAAACATCATTCCTTAGTAGTACCTTACGTCACAAGTCCTAGAAATTTGAAGTTTCTAGTTTAAGCGAATTGGCCTAGGCGTTGATCAGCCTCTCAATCAGGACTCAGTCACTAGGGACTTCTTTTATATAGATAGATAATAACTTGAAAATAAATTTAAATAGACCAATTTACAACATAAATCGAAAATCTTTGGGTTTTTACGTCCCACGGTTATGCCGGTTAGGCCATAGGATATGGTGATGATGAGTAATGAATGAAATGGTGAATGAAGAAAGTGGGAGGGAAACGGGAGAACCCGAGAAAACCCACGCACACGGTGTTTTTCCACCACAAAGTTCACTTGGGGGGGGCTGGGATCGAACCCGCGACCCCTAGCAACATAAATCGAGTCCCTCAACATTCTTAGAGCAGTGTCTTTCAAGAAAGTGTCCATTTTTTAATTGTGAGTGCGGGGCGTGGAACAAGTGTATAGCCATAGTCTGCATTTGTATAATGGAAAAATAGTTGTTATGAGACGGTGTGGAGTGTAAATGGTAATGGTTTTTTTCAATTGAGACTTGCATGGACTCAGCTCACTATCGTCAATGAAGCTCACGTTCACTAATCTCAAGTAGGTTAACATTAGTTCAGACTCGCACTAACAAGGAGAAGGCACACTTTGGTAAGTGAACTTCGGGGCCATTTTTTGTGAGGTGGTAGTGCACATTTAAAGAGTTAGTATTACAAACTGGGAGAGCGCAATGGGCAAAAATGACGGAGAAAGATCGTCTTAAAGTTTTCTACTCGACGCATATATCGTACGACGCGCAAACTTATCAAGTAACGGCACGGCGTGGCGGTGAAAGGAGAATCAGCGAATCAAGTGCAAAGGGTCCCGGGTTCGATTCTCGTTCGAGTCAAACTTGTTTTCTGCTTCAACCAATAAAGTAAGCATTTGTAACTATAAGTAAAATATTAATTCACCATATGTTTATAATGAATAAATCAATAGAAATTTTCAATCAGTTGTAAATTCTTCTGATGTTCCATGTTAACTAGGAACAAATTTTAATCTTCTGTAAATATTGTTACTACAGTCGTTGTGTAAAAAATGTTCTTGAACGTTCGTATCTACATCTGTTGACAGTGTGAAATTACAAGGGGAATGAGGGGGAAATCTGCTTTGTTTATAGCAACATCCAATATTAGCAAAGATTTCCCCCCTCAACTCCTTTGTAAATCGCACACTGTCAACAGATGTAGACACGAAACGTCAAGAATATTTATTACACAACAACTGTCGTCAAGGGCGCCGATCTGGGGAGCCCGTCCCCCCAAGCTCATGCGGGCCCCATGTATTTTTATGAATATGTATTTTCATATTTATTTTTAGTTACATGTATTGTTGTATGTATTTTTTATGAATGGGCCCCCCAAATTTACAGAAAAATCGGCGCCGTTGACAGTCGTAACCATAATACAACTCGTGATATCAGTATATTTACGGAATAGATTAAATTTTCTTGCTAGTTAACATTGAACATTGAGAGATTTTGCAAGTGATTTTAAAATTTCTATTGTTTTATTCATTAAAAACATTTGGTAAATTAATATTTTATTTATAGTTACAAATGGTTACTTTATTAATTGAAGCAAAAAACAAAACAAGGATTGACTCGAACGGGAGTCGAACCCGGGACCCCTTGCACAGGATTTGTACACTTTACTCACTCTTTTTTTTTTTTAACAGTCAGTTTTATTGCAAGAAATTACAGTACATATATGTATATATAATAAGAATAAAAGAGCAATCACAAATTACAAAAGGGATACCACTGCAATACAATTCAAAATCAATCACATGAAGTATACACACAAAACACACACACACAAAAAAAAAATAGTAAACAGCAGTCGGGTAGTGGGCAAAATGACGCAAGCGTAGATCTGAAGGCATTGTTTTTAAAGAGCACTGTAGTCTAAAAATGTACATTGCTTGTGTCACCAGCTCATTTTCGGTAAGTAGGATAGCCGCTGTGTGAATAGTTAACCACACTATGATATTGTGTTTAGGACGTGGGAAGTATTTGAAATCAGGCAAAAGGAAAAACGGCTCACTGTTAATAATCCGTTGATCAACACGAAGTATTCGTGCTATAATATGTGTATAGCTACGCCACAAATGCTGGATAGATGGACATGTTTGCAAGCGATGGATGAGTGTGTCAGCTTGTCCACATCGGATACATTGAGCATCTGGTCGAAAACCGAGTTCCCATGCTCGATGGTTAGTAAGAAATACATTATGCACTAACCTATACCATAACTCTCTCATTCCAGAGGGTAAAAAAGAGGAATTAATATTATGCCAAATTTGCGCCCAAGAACAATTGGGATGGCGAGTAACACATTTAGGGGGGGTATAGAGATAATTTGCATAATAAGTATACAATTTCTTCACAGTCATATCTTCAATAGCTGTGTGACTGATAAGAGCATACGAAATGTCTAGAATGACGGTGCGCAGGTAATGGTAAGGTTGGGACCAGTTCAAAATAGAAACAGGTGAACTGAGAGTCACGTGCCGAAGGCAACGCAGGATATGGCACGCGGAGAAAGACTCAGAAAAGGAAGTTAACAGCTCACACGTGCGTTGTAGTAGTAGACAACGGCCTTGAAGAGCCACGTCTTTAATACCTAACCCTCCTACTTGCTTGGTCGTACACACAGTTCGACGATGTACTCGCAGTGTCGATTGATACCACAAAAAGGCAAACAAATGTTTGTTAAGTGTGTTAGCGTCTGAGACAGAAAGCTGAAAAATCTGCATTATATAGTACAATAGACTGAAGGCAAAAATATTTAAGAAGGTCGCTCGCTCATGTAATGTAAGATTGCGAGCTTTGTGTTTATAAAGCAAGTTAATGA